>NC_073692.1:55443693-55516033 GCF_029784155.1 Uranotaenia lowii
TAGTGTTGTTTAAGTCCAACATTGAAAAATATTAATTTTAAGTTTGCAAAATTTGTTTTTTGTCTAACCTGGAAAGAAAGCAAATTATTCGATTAACATAAGGACTCCCGTGTAAAGTGGGCAAGCATTTTCCCGAAACTAACTTGAAAATGAAACCATCGAAGCCGATGATGATTGTACATAAATACGCCGATAAAGCTATAGCAGAAATGTTTCCCATAGGGTTCGCAGGAAACGCGTCAAATGTGGCTGGCATAAAAATAACACCAAAGCAGCCTTCCCACCCTGTTGCCTGGCTGGACTCCTCGGTTTAAAAATTCCTATCCATACCATCATAGGCGTGAGAAAGGAACCAAAGTCGGGAAAGCCAACCGGTGAGAGAAAAATAAATTTCTACACCAAGCAGGGAAAAGCACTTCCAATAGAGCCAATTTTCACTCAGTTAAGGTCGTTTCCCCGCTCCCTCCGGCTGCTATCAGGAAGGCAGAAAAAAGCAACAACGAAAACGAAAAAAAAAATGGAAGACGCTTCAACAAACCAACTTAGTTCCCGGAAACGGAAAGCCAGCAGTCGACTCTTCGGAGGAGGAAGTTAGCCTACATACAGGCTGACCTGGAATTGGTTGTATTTTCCCCATTCTTGAATCATGCTTAAAGGCCACCTCGACACGACTCGACGACGACGACGATGATGATGATGACGACGACCAACTTGAGGTGAAGTGGGCTTGTCCCATACTCGAAATCTACCTTTCCCTCTTCAATCAAAAAAAGAGGATTTTCTCGATTGGAAGGGTGACGATAATTTTTTTTTCTCTACTGCCCAACTGCTGGCGCAAACCCAATCGACTTATACGAAGAATACCGCGGCAGACAAGAAATACCGCAAGAGTGGAGTGACGAAAGGTTGATTGCTTTTCGGGGTGTATAGATTATTTTTTTGTTGTGCCGCCGGTTTTTTTTTTTTTTTCTGTCGCCATCCCGCACATTTAAGGAGAGAAAAATTGGTTCCATCATCGAGACGGTCAGAATTGATTGCATTTTACTAGTGGTTTGCCCGTTTCGAGGATTTGCTGTAGAAATTGATGCCCTCTTACGATGGGAACCTTCGGCCTTGAAGCGGATTGAATGGAAAATTCCTTTAACCGCCTCTTTGATTGTGAAGAGAGAAAAAATCAAAGTTAAAGTGTTGCTCAATCAATGGTTTGATGTTGAGAGAAATTGAAAATGTGTTGGAGATTATAAATATTTAAAATGAGAAATTAAGAATTAAAATTTGTATAATGTGACATGAAAATATATTGCTCATGTCGTTGTTTTGTCATTTTTGTCATTTTTGTCATTTTTGTCATTTTGTCAGTTTTTTTGTCATTTTGTCTTTTGTCCATTTTTGTCATTTTTGTCATTTTTGTCATTTCATTTTGTCATTTTTGTCCATTTTTGTCATTTTTGTCATTTTTGTCATTTTTGTCATTTTTGTCATTTTTGTCATTTTTGTCATTTTGTCATTTTTGTCATTTTTGTCATTTTTGTCATTTTTGTCATTTTTGTCATTTTTGTCATTTTGTCATTTTTGTCATTTTTGTCATTTTTGTCATTTTTGTCATTTTTGTCATTTTTGTCATTTTTGTCATTTTTGTCATTTTTGTCATTTTTGTCATTTTTGTCAGTTTTTGTCATTTGTTGTCATTTTTGTCATTTTGTCATTTTTGTCATTTTTGTCAATTTGTCATTTTTGGTCATTTTTGTCATTTTTGTCATTTTTTGTCATTTTGTCATTTTTGTCATTTTTGTCATTTTTGTCAATTTTGTCATTTTTGTCATTTTGTCATTTTTGTCATTTTGTCATTTTTGTCATTTGTGTCATTTTTGTCATTTTTGTCATTCTTTGTCATTTTTGTCAATTTTGTCATTTTTGTCATTTTTGTCATTTTTTGTCATTTGTCATTTTTGTCATTTTTGTCATTTTTGTCATTTTTTGTCATTTTTTGTCATTTTTGTCATTTTTGTCATTTTTGTCATTTTTGTCATTTTTGTCATTTTTTGTCATTTTTTGCCAATTTTTGTCATTTTTGTTATTTTTGTCATTTTTGTCATTTTTGTCATTTTTGTCATTTTTTGTCATTTTTGTCATTTTTGTCATTTTTGTCATTTTTGTCATTTTTGTCATTTTTGTCATTTTTGTCATTTTTGTCATTTTTTGTCATTTTTGTCATTTTTGTCATTTTTGTCATTTTTTGTCATTTTTGTCATTTTTGTCATTTTTGTCATTTTTGTCATTTTGTCATTTTTGTCATTTTTGTCATTTTTGTCATTTTGTCATTTTTGTCATTTTTGTTAATTTTTGTTATTTTTGTCATTTTTTGTCATTTTTGTCATTTTTGTCATTTTTGTCATTTTTGTCATTTTTGTCATTTTTGTCATTTTTGTCATTTTTGTCATTTTGTCATTTTTGTCATTTTTGTCATTTTTGTCATTTTTGTCATTTTTGTCATTTTTGTCATTTTTGTCATTTTTGTCATTTTTGTCATTTTTGTCATTTTTGTCATTTTTGTCATTTTTGTCATTTTTGTCATTTTTGTCATTTTTTGTCATTTTTGTCATTTTTGTCATTTTGTCATTTTTGTCATTTTTGTCATTTTTGTCATTTTTTGTCATTTTTGTCATTTTTGTCATTTTTGTCATTTTGTCATTTTTGTCATTTTTGTCATTTTTTTGTCATTTTTGTCATTTTTGTCATTTTTGTCAATTTTTGTCATTTTTGTCATTTTTGTCATTTTTGTCATTTTTGTCATTTTTGTCATTTTGTCATTTTTGTCATTTTTGTCATTTTTGTCATTTTTTTGTCATTTTTGTCATTTTTGTCATTTTTGTCATTTTTGTCATTTGTCATTTTTGTCATTTTTGTCATTTTGTCATTTTTGTGTCATTTTTGTCATTTTTGTCATTTTTGTCATTTTTGTCATTTTGTCATTTTTGTCATTTTTGTCATTTTTTGTCATTTTTGTCATTTTTGATCATTTTTGTCATTTTGTCACTTTGTCACTTTGTCATTTTCTGTCATTTTTGTCATTTTTGTCATTTTGTCATTTTTGTCATTTTTGTCATTTTTGTCATTTTTGTCATTTTTGTCATTTTTGTCATTTTTGTCATTTTTGTCCATTTTTGTCATTTTTGTCATTTTTGTCATTTTTGTCATTTTTGTCATTTTTGTCATTTTTGTCATTTTTGTCATTTTTGTCATTTTTGTCATTTTTGTCATTTTTGTCATTTTTGTCATTTTTGTCATTTTTGTCATTTTGTCATTTTGTCATTTTTGTCATTTTTGTCATTTTTGTCATTTTTGTCATTTTTGTCATTTTTGTCATTTTTGTCATTTTTTGTCATTTTTGTCATTTTTGTCATTTTGTCATTTTTGTCATTTTTGTCATTTTTGTCATTTTTGTCATTTTTGTCATTTTTGTCATTTTTGTCATTTTTGTCATTTTTGTCATTTTTGTCATTTTGTCATTTTTGTCATTTTTGTCATTTTTTGTCATTTTGTCATTTTTGTCATTTTTGTCATTTTGTCATTTTTGTCATTTTGTCATTTGTCATTTTTGTCATTTTTGTCATTTTTGTCATTTTTGTCATTTTTGTCATTTTTTGTCATTTTTGTCATTTTGTCATTTTTGTCCATTTTTGTCATTTTTGTCATTTTTGTCATTTTTGTCATTTTGTCATTTTTGTCTCATTTTGTCATTTTTGTCATTTTTGTCATTTTTGTCATTTTTGTCATTTTTGTCATTTTTGTCATTTTTGTCATTTTTGTCATTTTTCGTCATTTTTGTCATTTTTGTCATTTTTGTCATTTTTGTCATTTTTGTCATTTTTGTCATTTTTGTCATTTTTGTCATTTTTGTCATTTTTGTCATTTTTGTCATTTTTGTCATTTTTGTCATTTTGTCATTTTTGTCATTTTTGTCATTTTTGTCATTTTTGTCATTTTTGTCATTTTTGTCATTTTTGTCATTTTTGTCATTTTTGTCATTTTTGTCATTTTGTCATTTTTGTCATTTTTTGTCATTTTTGTCATTTTTGTCATTTTTGTCATTTTTGTCATTTTTGTCATTTTGTCATTTTTGTCATTTTTGTCATTTTTGTCATTTTTGTCATTTTTGTCATTTTTTGTCATTTTGTCATTTTTGTCATTTTTGTCATTTTTGTCATTTTTGTCATTTTTGTCATTTTTGTCATTTTTGTCATTTTGTCATTTTTGTCATTTCTTTTCTCATTTTTGTCATTTTTCTTTGTCATTTTTGTCATTTTTGTCATTGTTGTCATTTTTGTCATTTTTGTCATTTTTGTCATTTTTGTCATTTTTGTCATTTTTGTCATTTTTGTCATTTTTCTCATTTTTTCATTTGTCATTTTTGTCATTTTTGTCATTTTTGTCATTTTTGTCATTTTTGTCATTTTTGTCATTTTTGTCATTTTTGTCATTTTTGTCATTTTTGTCATTTTTGTCATTTTTGTCATTTTTGTCATTTTTGTCATTTTTGTCATTTTTGTCATTTTTGTCATTTTTGTCATTTTTGTCATTTTTGTCATTTTTGTGGAACAAGTAAATTTTGCAACAAATTGTTTCACCAAGCTTCTGGAACATTTTTGATTCATTCAACGGGTATCTTCTTTAAAATCGCTCCAAACCACTTTCTTTAAACTTCAAGTCTGTGTATCCTAGGCAAAAGGCGAAACATTCAGTGCTTTGCCATAACGAAGCCCCAGAACCTTCACCCCGGTAAGATCGGCAGCAACACTGCATTATTAATAACGAACACGAAAACGAACGAGCCGAACGAATCATCTGCAAATTGAGTGGTGGTTCCTTAGAGTAGCAACAAGCAAGGGAAAACAAAGACTTTTCTTTGATAGAATAGCTACCGGAAATTCAAATCTCTCTCCCCCGCACTCACTCGAATGCGATTTCCGTTTCCAGGAGCTACTAGCACAATGTATTATTGTAGTGGAAGGTTCCAGAGTGCTTGATGAGGTGCTAAAGTAGCCCTCCAAAAGGTCTGCTGAGTCGGCTGTTGCGTTTCAGTTTAAAGGTATCCCCCAAAGGAAAAGCTTCCTTCCATTTCGAGGCACACACACCAAGTTTCCGTTCGCTTTCTGTTGCCTGTTCTGCTGGAAAAGCAAACTTTTGAGGGTTAAGTTGTTTTCCACATCCCCAAAGACCACCAGGAGCCGAGGCGTGGTTAAAAGTTGGAAGGGGCTGATCCAATAACATTGCGAGGAAGCGTGAAATACAAGCAGTTTCTTTTCAATTTAGTGCTTCTCCCCTCAGAAAACGGGCGTCCTCATTTTTGATGGTAGTAAAACTTTTGTAATAACAATGCTTCGGCGGGAGTTTTCGGACAGCGAAGCCATCGAAAGTGAGACGAAGGCCACATTGAAATTCTAATTTTCCTTCCAGAGTACTGACGAACGTCACCATCAATCACGCTGAATGGATTCATGCCACGATCGGTTAACTTCAATCGATCACAGGGCCAGTTCCGTTTTAAACACGAGTGGAAAAGTTACGGAAAATTAAACCACAAACACCACCTTCCCCGTGGGAAAAGGGAAGTTGAGGATGTCAAAAGAATAGAGAAGTTTAATTGTTAATCCAACGCGGGCAACAGGATTAAATTAGTTGATTCGACCAAAATTATGAAATTCCAAATTTTGAGCCAAAAATTGCCTACAAAAGGATTTATAAAAAAGAACAAAGATTCAAGATTATAGATTGAAGATTCAAGATTCAAGATTCAAGATTCAAGATTCAAGATTCAAGATTCAAGATTCAAGATTCAAGATTCAAGATTCAAGATTCAAGATTCAAGATTCAAGATTCAAGATTCAAGATTCAAGATTCAAGATTCAAGATTCAAGATTCATGATTCAAGATTCAAGATTCAAGATTCAAGATTCAAGATTCAAGATTCAAGATTCAAGATTCAAGATTCAAGATTCAAGATTCAAGATTCAAGATTCAAGATTCAAGATTCAAGATTCAAGATTCAAGATTCAAGATTCAAGATTCAAGATTCAAGATTCAAGATTCAAGATTCAAGCACAGACAAATTCAAGATTCAAGATTCAAGATTCAAGATTCAAGATTCAAGATTCAAGATTCAAGATTCAAGATTCAAGATTCAAGATTCAAGATTCAAGATTCAAGATTCAAGATTCAAGATTCAAGATTCAAGATTCAAGATTCAAGATTCAAGATTCAAGATTCAAGATTCAAGATTCAAGATTCAAGATTCAAGATTCAAGATTCAAGATTCAAGATTCAAGATTCAAGATTCAAGATTCAAGATTCAAGATTCAAGATTCAAGATTCAAGATTCAAGATTCAAGATTCAAGATTCAAGATTCAAGATTCAAGACCCAAGATTCAAGATCCAGGAAACTGAAAAAAATAAATATGGAATAATGATTAGTCAAAAAGAAGAAATAAAAATAAAACGATAATTTGAAAAGTCGAAATTCGAAGAGTTTAAAATCCATAAAAAGGGAGAATTTAAATAGTCGAATGTGGAAAGTTGAAAATCTAAAATCAAAAGTTGAAAATCGAAGGACGAAAGTCAAAAGTCGAAAATCGAAAGCCGAAAGTCGAAAGTCGAAAGTCGAAAGTCGAAAGTCGAAATTCGGAATTCGGAATTCAAAGGTCGATAGTCGAAAGTCGAAGTTCAAGGGTCGAAAGTCGAAAGTCAAAAGTCGAAATTCAAAGGTCGAAAGTCGAAAGTCGAAAGTCGAAAGTCGAAAGTCGAAAGTCGAAAGTCGAAAGTCTATAGTCGAAAGTCGAAAGTCGAAAGTCGATAGTCGAAAGTCGAAAGTCGAAAATCGAAAGTCAAAAGTCAAAAGTCGAAAGTCGAAAGTCGAAAGTCGAAAGTCAAAAGTCGAAAGTCGAAAGTCGAAAGTCGAAAGTCAAAAGTCGGAAGTCAAAAGTCGAAAGTCAAAAGTCGAAAGTCAGAAGTCGAAAGTAGAAAGTTTGTCGAAAGTCGAAAGTCGAAAGTCGAAAGTCGAAAGTCGAAAGTCGAAAGTCGAAAGTCGAAAGTCGAAAGTCGAAAGTCGAAAGTCGAAAGTCAAAAGTCAAAAGTCGAAAGTCGAAAGTCGAAAGTCGAAAGTTGAAAGTCGAAAATCGAAAGTCGATAGTCGAAAGTCGAAAGTCGAAAGTCGAAAGTCGAAAGTCGAAAGTCGAAAGTCGAAAGTCGAAAGTCGAAAGTCGAAAGTCGAAAGTCGAAAGTCGAAAGTCGAAAGTCGAAAGTCGAAAGTCGAAAGTCGAAAGTCGAAAGTCGAAAGTCGAAAGTCGAAAGTCGAAAGTCGAAAGTCGAAAGTCGAAAGTCTATAGTCGAAAGTCGAAAGTCGAAAGTCGAAAGTCGAAAGTCGAAAGTCGAAAGTTGAAAGTCGAAAGTCGAAAGTCGAAAGTCGAAAGTTGAAAGTCGAAAGTCGAAAGTCGAAAGTTGAAAGTCGAAAGTCGAAAGTCGAAAGTCGAAAATCGAAAGTCGAAAGTCGAAATTCGAAAGTCGAAAGTCGAAAGTCGAAAGTCGAAAGTCGAAAGTCGAAAGTCGAAAGTCGAAAGTCGAAAGTCGAAAGTCGAACGTTTAAAGTCGAAAGTCGAAAGTCGAAATTCGAAAGTAGAAAGTTTGAAGTCGAAAGTCGAAATTTCGAAAATTGAATGTAAAATGTTGAAAGTCGAACGTTTAAAGTCGAAAGTCGAAAGTCGAAATTCGAAAGTAGAAAGTTTGAAGTCGAAAGTCGAAATTTCGAAAATTGAATGTAAAATGTTGAAAGTCGAAAATCGAAAGTCGAAGGTCGATAGTCGAAATTTGAATGTCGAAAGTAGAAAATCCAAAATTGAAAGTCGAGATTAGTGATTCGAAAGTCGAAAGTCGAAAGTCGAAAGTCGAAAATCGGAAGTCGAAAGTCGAAAGTCGAAAGACGAAAGTCGAAAGCCGGAAGTTGCATGTTGAAAGTCGAAGGTCAACAACCGTTCATCAAAAGTCGACAGTCGATGGTTGAAAGTCGTTCTCTGAAAGTCGAAAATTGAATGTTGAAAGTTGAAAGTACAATGTCAAAAGTCGAAATCAGAATCGAAAGTCGAAATCAAAGTCGAAAGTCTAAGGTCGAAAGTCGTTATTCGAAAGTCGAAAATCGAATGTTGAAAGTCGAAAGTCGAAAGTTTAAGTCGAAATTCGAAAGTCGAAAGTCGAAAGTCGAAAGTCGAAAATCGAAAATCGAAAATCGAAGTTGAAATTTTTAAAGTCAAAAGTTAAATTCGAAAAACGAAATCTGAAAGTTGACAGTCGACACTATAAAGTTGAATGTAGAAAGTCGAAAGTCATAATTCTTAAGTCTTAAGTTGGATTTTAAAAGTTTAAAGTTGAAAGTCATATGTCGATAGTCGAAGATCAAAAGTCAAAATTCGAAAGTCGAAAGTCGCAAGTGGCGTAGAGAATATAATTTCAGGAAAGACGTCAATTTCATTTGAACATTTTTGGTAGGTTCATCCAAATTGATGACTTAAGCTTCTTGAGAGAAAAAAATAACTCGAATTTAAAATTACAATTCGTCTCCCAAAGCTTTTCAAGCTGATGCTGCGATCACTTAGGAACAAGGAACATAAAATAAACTCATATGTTTTTAGACACTCCCGTCATAATGTAATCGATTTCTCACCAAGCCCCCTTTATTTAATCCATCAAAAAACCGAAAACCAAAGTTTGTTCGAAATTAAATTTCCAACCAACGCAACCACGTTAACGTTCGAACGCCTTTCGCTGTCGAACCTCAAAAACCAAACCCGGAAAAAATTGTATATTCCCGGGACCGGGATCAAAGGTTCAAAAATTTATTACCGAAGCTAACATAAATTATTATTCTCTTCACCCATTCCACGTGTTCGTTCTGGGGAAGTGTGTACTTTTTTCTTGCGCTCTCTACTCTACTCGTCTTCTCTTAATTTTGTTTTCTGCGAAAGGCGGCGGCAAAACTTTGCAAATGGTGGAAAAACTTTCCGGTAAACTTTCCCTGGCAACTTGTGCTGTTGCTGCGGAGTTGTGTTTGTCGGAAACGGAAAACGAGTCCCCTCAATTTAAAGTTGGCTGCGAAGGCTTAATGAATCAAAACGACGAACGTAATCAGGCGTGTGTTCGCATGCTTCAAAACATTTTCTTCGAATATTGTTTATCTTTCATGTTTTTTACGGTGCGATTTGGGTTTTTAAAGTTTAAAAGATTTTGAATGTTCTGCCTATTTTCGGATTGAATCAAAACGAATTCAATCGAGAGTTGAACAAACTTAAAAAAAACTATCCCTTCGATTCCATAGGGTTTGAATCACTTGGCAATCTTTCCATTCTATCGAATCCATTGATGGAAAGATAAGACCATCCCACTAAATCGGAAATCTAATTTCTCCAGAACAAAGTTGGACAAGATCGAGAAGGGAAACTTATTGCCTTGCCTTGGTTTACCACAGCAAATTGCAATTGCACAAACGTTAGATAAAAGCTACCCCCACTTAAGAAATGAAACTCAGGAACAATTCGATAAAATCACGGGGAACTGATATGCTTGTTCCGGTTTGTACTTCCTGTGGTATTATAATTACAGTATGAGCAACTTTATTCGGAAGTTTGCGTCAAGATTCTCTGAAAGTGGACTTTTCCCATTTTTTCTAATTCAATGTTAGAATTTTCCACTTTCGATACTTTAAAAAAGTATCACATACTTAACGTTAATATGTGATTGCCATGGCTCATCTATTCTGAAGCTGATACATACTTCCGCTGAAAAATCTGATGCATCCCTCATTCGGTTTTTAATTATTACTAGTGGCAATTAATGCAAACACTTGCCAGTTTTATTACCTGAATGGCATTTGAAGTGGTTTCCAGTTCGACCAGAGAGAGGGTGGCAATCGAAATGAATGATTTATTATATTTGCCTATCGGTGGGAGTTGTGGTTTGTTTAATGTGTTTAAAGCACTTTTTTGCTTCACGTTGCGGTGGCTTGAAGTAACTTCCAATGAAAGATTCATTTATAATTATTTCAAATTAACGAAGCTAACTCTCGTTTAAATTATATTTCAAACAAGCGTATTGACTATTGCTTTCGATTTGGACTTGAAAATCAAATAAAACAAAATCATATTTACTTTGCTATCTGCCGATCACTTTCCCAACTGTCGAACTTCCGTAGCCGAATTTTCCAAATCGAAATTTCAAGATTCGAATCAACAGAGCACACCGTGACGTTCCGATGTTGTATCTCTCATCCCGGGGCTTTTTCCGAAAGCTAGCTTGGGGAAATTCTGAATTAAACAAAAACGAACTATCTATTTCCTTGTTATCCTAGAAAGAAAATGGCCAAAGATGTCCCCCCCCCCCCGAAATTCTGTTTCTGTGTTCTGTTAAGTCGAAAGTTAGATGGAGCTGTCTAAACAATCGAAGCGAAAAGTTAAACGATCTCCCCAAATCGAGAATGCAGAAATTGAACTCCCCGACGACGACGACGCAGCTCCTCGGAGATGTCAAATGGATTCGGTGGAAGCAATCTGTTAGTGAGAGGGGATCCGATAAATGAATTCGGTTTTCTAGAAAATTGTCAAGTTAAGATTTCTTCTAGCGACAATTGACATCGCAAACAGAAGTTGACCGGCATAAACTTCTAAGATATAACAAAAATGACAAAAATGACAAAAATGACAAAAATGACAAAAATGACAAAAATGACAAAAATGACAAAAATGACAAAAATGACAAAAATGACGAAAATGACAAAAATGACAAAATGACAAAAATGACAAAAATGACAAAAATGACAAAAATGACAAAAATGACAAAAATGACAAAAATGACAAAAATGACAAAATGACAAAAATGACAAAAATGACAAAAATGACAAAAATGACAAAAATGACAAAAAATGACAAAATGACAAAAATGACAAAAATGACAAAAATGACAAAAATGACAAAAATGACAAAACATGACAAAAATGACAAAATGACAAAAATGACAAAATGACAAAATGACAAAAATGACAAAAATGACAAAAATGACAAAAATGACAAAAATGACAAAAATGACAAAAATGACAAAAATGACAAAAACTGACAAAAATGACAAAAATGACAAAAATGACAAAAATGACAAAAATGACAAAAATGACAAAAATGACAAAAATGACAAAAATGACAAAAATGAACAAAAATGACAAAAATGACAAAAATGACAAAAATGACAAAAATGACAAAATGACAAAAATGACAAAAATGACAAAAATGACAAAATGACAAAAATGACAAAAATGACAAAAATGACAAAAATGACAAAAATGACAAAATGACAAAATTGACAAAAATGACAAAAATGACAAAAATGACAAAAATGACAAAAATGACAAAAAATGGCAAAAATGACAAAAATGACAAAAATGACAAAAAATGACAAAAATGACAAAAATGACAAAAATGACAAAAATGACAAAAATTACAAAAATGACAAAAATGACAAAAATGACAAAAATGACAAAAATGACAAAAATGACATAAAATGACAAAAATGACAAAAATGACAAAAATGACAAAAATGAACAAAAATGACAAAAATGACAAAAATGACAAAAATGACAAAAAATTACAAAAATTACAAAATGACAAAAATGACAAAAATGACAAAAATGACAAAAATGACAAAAATGACATAATGACAAAAATGACAAAAATGACAAAATGACAAAAATGACAAAAATGACAAAAATGACAAAAATGACAAAAATGACAAAAATGACAAAATGGACAAAAATGACAAAAATGACAAAAATGACAAAAATGACAAAAATGACAAAAATGACAAAAATGACAAAAATGACAAAAATGACAAAAAATGACAAAAATGACAAAAATGACAAAAAATGACAAAAATGACAAAAAATGACAAAAATGACAAAAATGACAAAAAATTGACAAAAATGACAAAAATGACAAAAATGACAAAAATGACAAAAATGACAAAAATGACAAAAATGACAAAAATGACAAAAATGACAAAAATGACAAAAATGACACAAAAATGACAAAAATGACAAAAATGACAAAAATGACAAAAATGACAAAAATGACAAAAATGACAAAAATGACAAAATGACAAAAATGACAAAAATGACAAAAATGACAAAAATGACAAAAATGACAAAATGACAAAAATGACAAAAAATGACAAAAATGACAAAAATGACAAAATGACAAAAATGACAACAAATGAACAAAAATGACAAAAATGACAAAAATGACAAAAATGACAAAAATGACAAAAATGACAAAAAATGACAAAAATGACAAAAATGACAAAAATGACAAAAATGACAAAAATGACAAAAATGACAAAAATGACAAAAATGACAAAAATGACAAAAATGACAAAAATGACAAAAATGACAAAAATGACAAAAATGACAAAAATGACAAAAATGACAAAAATGACAAAATGACAAAAAATGACGAAAAATGACAAAAATGACAAAAATGACAAAAATGACAAAAATGACAAAAAATGACAAAAATGACAAAAATGACAAAAATGACAAAAATGACAAAAATGACAAAAATGACAAAAATGACAAAAATGACAAAATGACAAAATGACAAAAATGACAAAAATGACAAAAATGACAAAAAATGACAAAAATGACAAAAATGACAAAAATGACAAAAATGACAAAAATGACAAAAATGACAAAAATGACAAAAATACAAAAATGACAAAAATGACAAAAATGACAAAAATGACAAAAATGACAAAAATGACAAAAATGACAAAAATGACAAAAATGACAAAAATGACAAAAATGACTAAAAATGACAAAAATGACAAAAATGACAAAATGACAAAAATGACAAAAATGACAAAAAATGAACAAAAATGACAAAAATGACAAAAATGACAAAAATGACAAAAATCACAAAAATGACAAAAATGACAAAAATGACAAAAATGACAAAATGACAAAAATGACAAAAATGACAAAATGACAAAAATAAAATGACTAAAAATGACAAAAATGACAAAAATGACAAAAATGACAAAAATGACAAAAATGACAAAAATGACAAAAATGACAAAAATGACAAAAATGACAAAAATGACAAAAATGACAAAAATGACAAAAATGACAAAAATGACAAAAATGACAAAAATGACAAAAATGACAAAAATGACAAAAATGACAAAAATGACAAAAATGACAAAAATGACAAAAATGACAAAAATGACAAAATGACAAAATGACATAAATGACAAACATGACAAAAAAAAAAATCAAAAAAATACAAGAAGTTCAAGTTTTTTTATTGTTGAGTAATTCCTAGGTTGGGGTAAAATTTTCTCCAATTTTGGCCGGATTTTGGATGTCAAATTTGAAACCATAGCCCGGATTGACAAGATTTTGATTGATTAGCCTGGATTCACCTTGCCCGAATACGTGCTGGAAAAATATTTGGCAAATTTTCCTCAGAGCCTTCTTTAATTTTCTATAAATAATCTTACATTTTAATTATTTAGAATATTTGATTGATTAATGTTTAGTGAAGTTAAGAATTCATTTAACTCATTGAAATATGTAGTTTTCTATGTATTGGAAGTTTCTGCTTCGGTTTCAAGGGACTACTTTTTTTATCATTTTTGTTTTAAAATACCTGATTCCGACTTTCGCTCCATGAAGTTTTAACTATAAAAAGATTTGCTAAAAATACAAAGCTCCTGTATATTTGTGAGAAAGCCAAGTATTTATTCAAACCATCGCTGAAAGGGTCCATAGAAGGTCGACTAAAACTAACTATTTAAGTTTTTGAAAAAATCAACAAATGCGTGTGTTAAACCCCGATTGACAATTGTAATTTTGTTTTTTTAAATCATATTTTCCAACCCTAAAATTCCAAAACAAGAGGTAGAGATAAGATCCGATAAGGTTTAAGAGAGAAACACCTTATTAAGTCTGAAATGATAATATAACATCACTTAAACTGATAACGATAAAAAAAATTAGTTTGCAACAAAATAGGCACATTCTTTGATTTCAGTAGATATTTAAACGAAAAATTCGTTGATGTTTCAGTTTATTCATGAGTGTTTTTAAAGATTATGCCAAAGTTAAATTGTACAATACCGGTAGTATTCTGTTCAATAAAGTTGACCGTTCCGTACTAAATTCGGACTCGTTGCATAAATACCTCTGTTTGATTCCTTAATTGTTTATTGAACTTACTCTTTGATGTTACCTTCAATGTAGATGAGCCTTACCTGCAAAAAAAAAAAGAAAATAGTTAGTTTTTTGAGACATTATGTTGCAAATTGAATACTTTAATGTGGCCAAAATATTAAACCAATTTTTTAACTAGCTTGAAAGACAATTCAAATCTACCAGAAGAGACCATTATAGACAAAAATGATTATGCACATTTCTTTTGGCTTTAGACTGATGACGCAAAAATTTAATGAAACACCTAAGACTTAGAATATTTTGACAAAAAGAATTTAATATTTATTTTTAGCCGAGGACTGCACAAGCTTCGACTCATGCTTCCAAAAATGACAAAATTTGACACTTTGAATGAAAATGCGAATGTTCAAGTGAGTAGAAAAAAATAATCACGGATCATAAATTTAACCCTCAAAGAGATTATTTGAACAATTATTTCCTTTGTTCATAAACATATCATCCACAATATGGCTTAAAAAGTGTATGTAAGTAGCAATAAACATTTTTAAGTCAAAATGCAACAGCCAAATCAAACTCCGGGAAAAAGGTTTTCCAAAAGAGCTGGCGAGGAAAGTGTTGAATACAAACACATCATTCAACAACAATGCCTTTCAGTTTAAACCACATTTTCATTGTTGAAGCTGAAAACGATAGACATTCAAAAGCAGACTGCACTCATCGCATAATATTTGTTTGATGAAATTCAATCTGCCCATTTTGTGAAGGTATCCAAATACACAATAGGTCCATAATTTTTTTTTCAAAACTCAATTAGCGTTGAAACATCATCCAATTTCAAAACGCTCGGCGCATTCCGATTTGACGTGTGGTGTAACACTTATTTCATGTTATTGTTTATTTATAATTTGAGCCACGAGTTTTTCCCCCTCAGGTGAGTGCTAATAACAATACATCGCCGCAAAATAACGCTAATTAGTGTATCAGGAAAACTCAATTTGTGATTAGGTAAGGTTCCTACAGACGGACTGCAAACAGAGAACGACGTTCCGGTTTACAACACAAATCTCCACAACTTCCATCGAGTTGTGCTGTCGATATGCCAGCAAAAGGAGAACAGCATACGTTCGTAGGTTTCAATTTGAGTAATTATTGACATTTGGTTTTAGCTAACATATATGACGAACGTTGTACATATAGAACTACTGATGGCATAGTGGGAAAAGATTTTTAAAATGGTAGGAATGTTGAGAGTAAATGTCTAAAAAAAAAAGATTCTATCGAAACAGCTTTAGAATGTGTGTAAACTAGGGTGGCAATGGATGTATGAGAAAAATTTCACGTTCGAATATTTGAAATATTGACCTAAAAACTGACCTGTGCAAAATTTTGCCAACAAAACTGTTTTGTAGACCCCTTCTCCAAACTTTGTGCTCACTGGAAGAAGGGTGGTGTCTCAAATATTCATAATAGTTCTCGTGCCCCGCTAAAAAAAATATGGGAGCCCCCCTCCTCTTTTCTATCTCCTCACTGAACGAAGAGAGGTGTTTAAAATGGTAAAAAAAAAACATTTATAGTACCTAAATACTTCTCATGCCAATTTTTGATCCATTTGCTTGTTTAGTTCTCGAGGTCTGTATGCGATATGGGATTTAAACAGAAGGTTGTCCTGTAATATGACTGGCATAAATATCAGAACGCAGCCACTACTGTGATGGTTCTCACACATACAATCTCACACAGCAATCTTTAGTTGCTGCCGCATTGTATTCATCGAACAAGACGCCATTGTACATCGGATCGTAACGGAGCTTACACGCATCACAACCAGCTAAGAATCATCGGGCGATTCCGGGACGCAGAACTCTGAACACGCACAGTCTGCACAAAATTAAGGAAACTTATCTATCTTCTTCCTGTCACCACGCTGGAAGAAAGGAAGGGTCTCAAATTAATGGTAGGAACCTTCCTTGTATTCAGAAATCTTCCCATGCCAATATTTTTTTTCATTTGGTTTATTTGTTCTCCAGCTGTGTTGAAAATTGTATGAAATTTTCCTTCCTATCTACTCACCACTGGATGGATAAAGGGATTGCAAATATTCATGGAAACATTTCTAGTACCCAATTACATTCCAACGAAAAATTTGATTCCATTCGATCGATTGGTTCTCAAGTTATGTAAACAAATATATGGAAGCCCCCCCCACCCCCCCCCCCCCTCCCTTCGGTCTTCTCATCATCCCACTGGACGACAAAAGAGATTTAATAAAATTAAAGACACATATTTCGTACTCAACTACCCTCTCAGGTCAAATTTGGTTCCATTAGCTTGATTAGTTCTCGAGTTAAGTAAACAATTGAAAGCGAGGCGGATCGCTCTTCCTATCTCTTGACTGAAAAGAAATCGGGGTATAAAATATTTATAGAAACATTTCTCGTACCCAAATACACTTCCATGCCAAATTTGGTACCATTTTTTTTGATCAATTCTCGAGATATGCAAACATGTTTCTTTTGTTTCGGAGACTCAGTCCCTCCTTCCAGTGAGAGGAAAGGGTCTCGGACTGTTTAAGAAACCTTTTTCGGCCTCTAATGCACCCACCTGCCAAGTTTGGCGATAATCGGTTCTGTAGCTTGAGTCTATAAAAAACAGATAAACAGACAGATAGACAGAATTCCATTTTTATATACAGACCCCGTTCGTTTCTGGCAACACGCCCGTGTATTTTATGTTGCCAAAATTGAATGTTGCCATAATTGAACGGTTTTTTATGTCACTTTTTTTAATTTCAAATTGATCAAAGTTGATGTAAAACATAATATAAGCATATGCAAGCAACCAAAAGTCACATATTTAATTGAATATAGGCATTGAAAGTTAAATTTTGGCTGACAAAGAGAATCAACTGCCTAATTCCCTTCAATGAACTTTATGTACTCATTAATGAACTTGAAAGTTGCAAAAGTGATTAATATGTACGTTGTATGTGACCTGTTTGCCCAATTCCCATGAGTGAACTATATGAACTCATTAACGAACTTGAAAGTTGCAAAAGAGATCTATACGTACGTTATACGGGACCAAAGTCACATAAAGGGTACAAAAGTGCTCAATACGGGATTTGGTAAGTCACACAAAGAGCACAAAAGTGCTCAAAACGGGATTTGGTAAGTCACTAAAAGTGCATTGATGTGCTTTCAAAATCAAATCACCACTTCGAGTTTTAGATTACATCTAGGCGTGGTCTTGTGGTAGCTTGTTCGATTCTCACCACGAAGGTCGGGGTTCGATCCCCAAGCCGGGCAAGTTTTTTTTCCAATAAGTAATTTAGTAATTGAGTGTGGATAAGCAATTGAGCAATTTTACGAGTTTGGAGGCCGGCGCGTTTGGCATCATGGCGGCACCGGTACATAACACAGTAAATAATCAAGAGAAGGTGATATGAACCGAAGCCAAGGGTTCAGTTGAGATAGAGAGAGATTTTTTGCTCATTTTGCGATTTTTTTGAAGCTGAATTAATAAATATTATTATTATTGGGTAATTTTTGTTAATTTGGTTTAATAATATTTGTTTCCAGTATTGAAAAAATCATGTTTTTACTGTTTAGAACTAATTTAATAAGGCCAGATTTGAAAAATGTCATGCTAAAATTATGTTTTCCATCAATGTTGATTAATTTGGAATGAAAATTAAAAATAAAAAATTTCCCAAAAAAATTATCTTTTTTGGATGTTGCCAAAAACGAACGGTTTTTCTTCAGATGTTGCCAAAATCGAATGTTGCCAAAATCTGATGGGTCTGTATATAGAAAATGTTGCGAAAATTATTCGAATTAATCATATTTATAGTTATTTTGTACAGGAGCCTGCTAAAAAAAAGGTTAAATAATGCTTTAAATAATCGCATGACAAAATTTAGCTTTGTGTCAAATTTGATCAGAATCGTATGAAAATGGTTCGAGTTCTGTAACATTTTACAAGAGATTTATATAGGACCTTTACAGTCCTCCTCCGATTTTCCATGAAAGTGATTTTTAATACATTTACGCATCAATTTAGGTAAAAAGTGTTCGTTTTTGTAAAAATAGATTTTAAAAGTTAAATATTGTATTTATTTATTTTAAAATAATGCGTTAAAAAAGTCGCAAAATATCAGTCGACATTGATAAGATAGAACACTAATTACTAGTCAGTGTTTGTTTTTATTTAATTTAATTAGCAAACAAGATTAATAGATTTTGATGAACTCAGAGACCAATTTTGATTAAATTAATAAACTGATCTTTTTTAGAGATTTTTAACAATTCATAATTAGTTTAACTCGTTTTCTGAGAAAGATTTTAGTTTTCGTTTTAACCGGTGTGGCACTTTTCTTCATAACTTCCATTCGAAAAGCGTTTGGATATTTACCAAAGCAAAGTTGAATTACAAAAAAAAAGAATGTTGAGTCGTTTTTGAAATTTCTTGAAAGAAAATAAGGTTTCCTGGAAGGAATCTGAGGGGTTATCACACAAATTTTAATTGTTTCACGAGGCTCATTTATTTTTAGACCGCGAGAAAAATGTTTTGACTTGAAGTTCCGTATGAGACCAAAATTGCCTAAATAGCAGAAATTTTTTATAAATTTCAAAGCATATTTTGTCGAAGAATTGACGTTACAGCTCACAATATCGATTTTTGATTTTTTTTTTCTATGGATTTGATGGATATCTTAATTGCATTTAAAATCTTTCAATGATATGAAATTGGTTACAACTTTACGTTGATTTTTGGTATGACTTATCTATGAAATTGATTGATATGTTATCAGTAAAAACCATCGAAGATTTTAATGTCAAATATAGGAATAATAATTATAGTTTTTCTCAAGAAATGAGGATTATTTTTCAAACAACTTTGATGCTTAGTGCGTCATATCGATAAAAAATCTGAAATTTCGTACCAGAATTGCTTATCAAAATAAGGAAAGTCATACGCAAGATAATATTCAAGAACAAATTTATATGGCTTTGAAATGATTCAATTTTTCCAGTATTTGAGAGCTTAAAAAACTAGCGGTTATTGCCCAATTTGATAGAACAATAACAATTTTTTTAAACTGATAAACACATTTTTTATACAACTTTATTTTTGAAAAACGTTTGTAGAAAATCACTTGACTGAGAAATACACGTTCTCGTCTGAGGTCTTCTGATTATTTATCTGCTTTGCCGATCTGCTGGATGGTTTCTGAATTTATAAAAAATTGGAAAAATGTATTCTGAAAAAAAAAAACTTCAATACTACTTTTTTTTACAATCCTATTAAACCTACACCTATGAAAGGATTTATGCTTGAAATTGCTAGAAAAATGATTTATAATGAATATTTATTTTATAAAATATACAAACAAGTGAAGATAATATTTAAACAAGTCACCAACATGTAATAAATTTTTTATTAAGTTTGAACTTATGTTAAACGTTAATCAAAAATCTATCGTGGGAGAAAGTTGGGGCCGCGTTTTGCTCATCCCTGTTCTACATTACTTTCAGTTTCTTGGGCCTTGAAACCCAAAAATGTTAGCCTTTGTTCAACACTCATCTTTTGGTAAAATTTTGAGTTATAATTTGGTTAGGTTGTAGTGGATAGTAAAAAGCCTGAAAAATTTACTTAAATAATCTTGTATCTTAAGAAAATGACTACATTTGTATTGCTGCTAAAATTTCTGATTTTTTATAAATTTTCTGCTTAACACTTTTGTCTACTACTGTTACCCAAAAAAGTTATCAGTAATATTTAAAGGCGATGGATAAGTTAAGGGGAAACTTGAAAATTCCTACTTATGTTACTCTTAAGAGATTCTATAACGTTTTAAAAATTTATAATTTTTAGTTACCAAATGTACGAAAGACGTTATCAAAATATGCGATTTGAAGTGCTTAGCTGTTAAGATGGGTTGTGTCTTTTGATATTAAAAAAAATCAACCCACAACACTACTAATGCCAAACGAAATATCTACATTTTTTTGTGTTCGGCAACACACTGGAAAACTTTGTGTTTGTAGTTTTTTTTTGCCAAAACCAAACGGTTTTTTATCAACATTTTCCTCATCTCTTACTTAAAATTAACCATTGTTTTTATGATTGTTGCCGTTTTGCATCAATTTTTAATATTTTTTTACATCTTCCGTTATTTTTATCATGTTTAAGACAAATTCATTCTAATCTTCTCTTGAGTATCAATATGACACTATGGGAAGTTTGGCGGCTTGTAACTTTATTCGGGTGCATCAGATTACACAATTTTCTCGGGGACCTTCAATGAATTCAATAAATCTTTAATTTTGTATCATTACTTTTTTATGGACGCACCCTGAAAGTCCAGGAAAAAAACCTCCTAACCAGACCTTGAGTGTCCATTTGACACTCCTTGCTGAAAAACTGCTATATCTCTCTTATTTCTCAACCAATTTCTACAAAATTTATAGTTTTGGAAACCTTGAAATTTATGTTTCTCTCACAATAGGCACAATATTCACAAACATCACTTCAGTTTCAAAGTCTAAGAAAAAAAAATCCGAAAAAATGTGCTTCGGAAAAAAGACTGTAGATCAGCTACGAAAGGTTCAAAAAAAAACTTCACTTAGTGTTCAGGAAAGTTAAAAGCTAAACGGTGCACATAAGGATATATTTTTTTTTAAATTTTTCAAGATTATAACGACAAAAAATGTAAAAAGTGGTATAAGAACCGTACTTTTCAATCTATTAAACGTCAAAATTATTCAAGTCTTACCAGATAAATTTTGAAATAAAGATTGTACAGTTGATCGGATTTTTCCATATTTTTGTTAAGTATCGCAGCACTTATGTAATTACACCACTAGAATAGATATGCAATTGTCTTTCTGGTGAATATAAATTTATTGCGGATATCTTGCGGAATCTTGAGCTATTATACTCAAAATATCGTGTGAAGTTGAATTTTAAGTGTAAGAAAATCTGAGAAAATACAGATTGGTAAGAAATTCGAATCACAACTATCATTCAAAATTTGAAAAAAAAACTGTGCTTCGTATTTAATAAATCTAAAGATGCAAAAATGTGTCAAATTACGTCAACTTTTCAATCCCTTTTCAAAATTTATCTGGTATGACTTAAGCAATATTGACGGTTCAATGATTGCAGGGCTGGTAGCGGTTTGACTATGAAAAAGTAGTGACTTTAGTGACCAAAATTTGAAAAAAAGTGACCAAATAGTGACTTTGAGGACCGAAAAAAGTGACCAAATTGTGACTATGTAGAACGAAAAACGTAACTTTGAAGTAAAACGTAACGATAAGTCAAGAAAGTAAGAAATAAATTAGTTTCAAAAGAATTTCTTAGCAAATTTAAAATAAAATAAAACTGAATTATAAAATGAATGTCCATTCTTGTACAAAACTTACCATGAATAGATGTTAGGAAAATGACAATAATTGTTAATTTTCATTCATCTAAATTTGGAATTCTTTTCTTCATTTTCAACTGGAAGTTTAGTGAGAAACTCCACTGTAATTTTTAAATTTAAACAAAAAATATTTAATCACGATTTAAAATGTGCATTACCGATAACTGAATAAAAAATGAATTTTGCACAGAATTTATTCAATGTTCGATGGTTTAATTAAATTTGATAAAAAGAAGAATATATTTATAATTATTTTAAAAGTGCCAGTTATATAAGCCAGACATAAAACCTTTAATAAAGTAAAATCCTCCAGTTATCAAAATTTCATTTTTGAAGCTTAAATAATGACTTCATGTTCAACTACACTGACAAAGAAATGTTAGAAAATGAGTAATTACGTGAATGATAAAAACTGATGAAAAATTGAAAATAATGAGTTCAAAACTTTTGTTATTAATATTGAAAGCACAAATCAAATACAAAGTTAGTTAACACTGCGTATTAAAATTTACTTTTAAAGTTGCAACTTAGAACAATTTTACAAACTTTTAAGATTTATTTAGAAATCATAATCGATCCAAAAAACATGATTTCATATAAAAAATATTAATAAAAAGTTTCAAAATTTCCAATCGCAGGTTTTTAAGCTTTAAATTATAAGCTCAGAGTTTTTTGACTCTTTTGATTAAAATATTGGGTCCTAGAAAAAGAACAGAAGGTTGAAATTATGTTTAATTATTAAAAATATGGAGTTAAAGGCTTATGGTTAAAGAACACAAAAATACAGAATTTAAAAACAAGGAAACAATTGTTAAAAATATGTCTTAAAAATTTAAAAAGTTTGATGAAAAAAATTCGGCAAGTTGATTAGAAAATTGAAAAAAAAAACTGTACAGTAAAATTCGGTAAATTTATTTGAAAATTGAAAAAACAATGTGGAAATAAAAAAGATTAGTTTTTAAAAACATTTCAGGAAGAGTTTTTTCAATAAAAATGTTTCACCATAATCATTTTGGTGCTTATTTTTTTTAAACTATTGATTTGGAAAATAGTGTCCTAAACTAGAAATTTTGTCAAATTCGGCTGAACACATTTAGTTTTGGTGATAAAGAGTTTATTACTAGTAAAATCAAACATTGATAGATAACTGATTATGGAAAAATATCTTTACAAGTATTTTTGACATCACAGCAGAAAGTGTAAAAAAAAACTTGATTCTATTTAAAGCTCATCAATTCATATAAAACTTTTGTTTTTAAAAAATAAGTTTTTGATTTGAGTTTTTGTAAAAAAAAAAGTGCAGAAACTTCTCTAAAGATTTTTTCTTATTTTCGAAAGTCATTTCAATAACAAAAGCTGATAGAAATATTGCATACATATTTAGATTCGGGGAACCCAAATTAGTTGAAATTACCGTTTAAATTCATTACACCTAAGAAAAATGTGGCCTTGTATAAATTTGTATAATTTTGTGGCCTTGTATAAATTTTTAAAACCTTTTTTTTTAAGTATTTAGAAGAACAAAAAACACGAAATAAAATTGAGTCTGAAATTGTTTTTTTGAAAGAATATTTCATATCAACATAACATTTGTTATGACATAAAAGTTTTTTTTATTAAAAAAAATGGTTCGTTTCAATCTCAATCTTAGTTACACTTCTTAATAAAAACCCATTCTAAAGACAAGATAGGGTTTTTGTATATCAGGTTTTGAGTTCCAATACAAAAGATTGATTGAACTAAAAATTAAAATCTACAATCAAAGTTATTTTCAATTCATGAACGTCAAATAATGTCGTAGATCGAAATGTCTCAAGCCAAGGGTGGTTCATGCCGAAATTCCGCCGGAGGCGAAAAAAATTTCCGACTGACTGATCAAGTAATTTACCGTTACTACCGTCAATATTAACACACGCAATTCAAATTACTCTTTCATTGGTTTATGTTCGGTGAAAAAAGTGACTTTTGGTGATAAAAGTGACCATTTTTCGGAAAATAGTGACTTTAGTGACCAAATGATGAAAAAAGTGACTTTTTAGTGACTGACCCAAAAAAAGTGACCAAGTCACTAAAAAATGACTCGCTACCAGCCCTGTGATTGAAAAGTACATTCACACTAATTTTTTTACATTTTTTGTAATCACGATCTTGAAAAAATTCCAAAAAAAATTATTTTTATGTACAACGTATAGCTCTATTTCCAGTTTTTTTAGAAACTTAGTGAAATTTATTTTTGAGCATGCCATAGCTGATGTAAAGTATTTTTCCCGAAATATGTTTTTACTGATTCTTTTTCTTGACTTTGAATATCGGTATACTGAAGTTTTATAGTTAAATATTGTCTGAATAATATTGAATAACATAACGAGGTTTCCAAAACTTTGAATTTCGTGAAAATCGGTTGGGAAGCAAAAGAGATACATATATTGGTCAAATTGACACTGCAGGGACTGTAACGAGTAAAAATTTAGGGATGGATGAGAGTTAAGAACTTTGTTCTTAGTATTCAGGATGTTTGTAATTTTTATTATATTTGTTATTTTTGCCATTTTACAACTTTTAAAGATTTTTTTTTGTTATTTCTTATTTTTGTTTGCATTTTGTTTTCGAGTTTTATGCAATTGTTTTGTTTTCCTGTATAAGCGTAAAATTTCCTTTGGATTAATAACGATTGTAGTCAAATTTTCACGTATATAACCTGAAAAATGCTCACTGCTCGGCTTTAGTTAAGAGAGGACGATTTGTTCAAGTCATGATCATATAGCCCGGTATTGCAAAATTTTCGTTAATTTAAGCATCAAATTACCCCAAGTAACAATTTAAGTTTTATCCCAACCTTAACAGTTCGCTTAAGACTATTTCTTAAAGCTACTTTATAAGCCAAAGCGCATTCTACGCTATTAGCACAACTACTTTAAAGTTAACATATGGCCAAAAGGGACCATTTTGTTAATGTTTTTAAAGCTTATTCTATACGCTATAATAAAACATCCAACAGAATAGTTTTATTCGACCTTATAGACATAGCTTTAAGAAACCTTTCAGAGCCCTCTTCAGACTATCCACAGCTCTTTTAAAACTACGTCGTGGAATCTGATAGGAATTTTACTGTGGGATCTGTGAAATCTGATAGGAATTTTACTGTGGCAGCTGTGGAATCTAATAGAAATTTTACTGTGGGAGCTTTCTGTTCCGTTTTTTCTCGTTTTATCACTTACTCTCCCAAGCATTTGATGATAGGTAAAGATTCCATTTAAAATATTTTAAAAATATTCTCATTCTCATTTTCAATAAATCTAAGCAAGAAACTTCCTGCAACCTCAGATTTCTTGTGAAGTATATACGAAATAGCATCAAAACTTAAGCGCGCCTCAAAGAAAATCAAGGTTGACCATATTTTAAGCATTTTTTAAATAAAAAAATTATAATTAATAGAAAATATAAATTGGCTCAAATGATGCAATTTTTGTTTTACATTGAAATTCATCACCTATACAACAAATAGTACCGTCAACATTGTCAAATTGATGAAAATGTATAATTTTTAGTATTAAAGTATTATTTACAGCAACATGGCGTCAGTAATTTCGATTCAATTTCACAATCAACATGGCGTTCAGTAAATTAATATTGAAAATCTTAAGGCAGTTGTAAAACAGTGTTAAGATGGTTTTATGACGGTTAGAAAAATGTGGTAATAAAACAATTTCAATAAACAGTTTTTAAATGGTTTTAAGAGACCTTGAATCACAGCTTCGTTTGACGTTTCTCTAAATGGAATACACGCTCATGATGGATTTATCCATTTTTGAGAAAGAGAAGTTTTTCGCAATAAATGAAAACATTTCGATTTGTTGCTTGGCAAAAGGCATTCATGCAACTTTTTGTTTTGTTTCCTTTTGACTATGAGGATGGTCAATCATCTTTAAATAACAAATAGGTATTGCTATCAGATAATCTCAAACTATTTTGGAATAGAACATTTTCTATCATCAAAACCCTGGCCTCAAAGCTAAATAATAACCCGCATAAATGAGGACTATAACCAAATGATTTGTGAAGCGTAATAAAACGTTTAGCAAACGATTATTGAAATTGTAAGAACTTTGCCTGAATCGTGAATTCCGAAATGATTGAATTTTGAATTTGTGGTTAAATTATATAAAACAGTTAAAAACTGTTAAAACAGTTGTATGGGAAAACAATTGGAAGCGATAAAAGATTCTTTAAAACGTCCTTCGGATGTTCTGCTTACTATTACCAGAACTGCCTTACGCTTTAATTAAATCGTTATTTTATTTCGGCCAATGCTAGTGGTCTTCAATCTGAATACATCATCTGAAACTTGTTGAGGCTGATTTAGAATGAGCATTTTCGATTGTGATGAAACTCAATTTCTCCGTCTTTGCTGAATTGAAGCCGGTTTCTGCAGTCTTCCAGAAATTTTCAAGGACGGTTTATCTGAAAATAATTTTGTTAGTTCTGGATTGGATGACGTAAATAAAGATCAACTTCGCATTGTGAGACAGAGATGGATAAATAAAACAAGTAGTTTAAAAGGCGTACTTGTAAATGAATTTTCTAATACATTTATTCTTATCGAATCACAAAAACAGTTTATTCACAGTGGGCTTTTATTCGAATCCTGAGAATTGAGCGAATAATGATGTGGACTGATTTGCGGTTGTTTTGAAATTTGAATGCGGATACAACAAAGTTGTTTTTATTTTTAAGATGAATTTAGCTGTGTTAATTTATATCATTTTGATAGCACGTTTTTCTCAATTTTGAGTGATAATCCTTTCAAAACAGGTTATGCTATCTCAAAAAGAGGTAAAAAAGTTTAAGCGTGTATACGTTCTTCTCGATTGTCAAATCATCTGTCACTTAGTTTTATCATGCCTACATCCAATGTTCCAATAAAACAGTTTTTCAACTTGGCTTCAACGCTAGTTTTAAAAGCGCATTGAGAGCATTATTAAAACCTTTACCAAAGCTCTAATAAAAACAGAAAAGTATGTGTTTTATTGAATCTTTAGCAATACTTTTGCAACTTTTTTACAACACTCTTAAGATAGTGTTTTATTCAAGTTTTAGCAAAACTTTCAGGGCTCTTTTAAAACACACGATAAATGAAGCATTTCCTATGTTACAATAAAACCGTTTTAAAAATGGGATGCCATCGAAAAGTCTTCAAAAAACAATATTAAAACTCAAAAAAGCCAATTGGCTTGATCTGTGTTACTTGGGTACATGTACAATCGTGGATATAATTATGTGACGATTTTACGTTTATAAAGTTGAAATACATCCGTAGTTTCAACCGGCATTGTCATATTTACCACTGCTGGAATAATTGAATTCGTTGCCTCAATTTTTTTTAATTGGAAAAAAGATGAAAATTTCCATGAAATATTTCTATTTGCCGAATTCTACTGAATTTGCTTCAAAATATAAAAACGTTATCCTAAACGAAATGAAAAAAAAGATTCAAGTGCACTTGAAACCCGATATGTTTAGCAACCGCATAGTTTTTGGGTGCATTTACAGAAACTTTTGTATCCTCAAATGTTAATAGCAGCCAGCATTCCCAGTAATTCAACCGAAACCCAAAATGCAATTCATTAGCCATTCATGGAGTTTCCAAAGAGCTTGTTTACCCATTGTGCAGCTGGAAAATGAACTTTCCCGTACATGTTCCCCTTATATGTGGGTGGGTGGGAAGTTGGGTACATAATTTGAGCCCCTCAGAAACTCACTCGGCGGATGGGTGGCAGGCAAGCCAAGTGCGGTGCAAATTTGTGATTTATGGTACACGCTAAATCACACTCCGTGGGAAGACACCAACCAAAAGCCATTAGTCACTTGCCGTGGCCGTCGTCGACGTCGGCGTCGTCATCGTCCTCGTCCTCGACGCTTTGGAGCTGTTCTTCGCGTCCCGTGGGATTGTCGAAAACATTTCGGCCAACCCTCCCGGTTTCCGGAACCTGGTTTTGGCCCCAAACATGACGGAGCCAAACGCAGCACTCGGCAGAATGTGGAGCGTACGGTTTTTAAAAACTCGCAGAAAGTTTTTATTCCCCAACCGTATCCGCCTTCACGTTGCTGCCTGCTGGCTTGAAATTCGTTTGGCATGAGTAAATTTTGAACAAAAAAAAAGATAATGTCCTATTGGGAAGTTGTTTCCGAGTGAAACCTGGGTACGGGGCGACTTTTCAGAAAATATGTCATGAAATATGCGCAAAAACAAGCTCACAAATAATCATATCACAATTTCTATCCCCTGGAGAAGAAACCAGCAACGGCAGCAGCTCAAAATATAGCCAGCGATTATTCAGTTCTCCGGCCTGATCCTGGTAAGTGCAGCCGGATTCTTCGATTCAAACAAACGAACGAACAGAAAATAAATTAATGGTGACAACTGAATGACATCCTACTTCTCTATTTGAAGCACTCCTTCGCACATCGGGGAGCCATTTTCAGTCCATCTATTGCCGGAAAACAAATGCGGGAAAGAAAGAATCCATTGTGGGAATCAGTGTTTGTAATGTGAACGAAAGTTGTCAGTTTTAAATGTTTCTGATTGAGGAACGAAAATTTGATCCAGAAAAAACTTGGAAAGCATAATTTCATGCAAAATTTACGATTCACACAAATGAATATGGATCAATCAGTTTTAATCTTAATAATTTATATTGTTTTAGGAAAAAGTTTTGTTTCTGAAAACTTGGAAAATAAAGTGAAAGGATTGATTCATAAAAAAACGCCCTCATAAAGGCCATTTTAGAAAACTAAGAAATTGGCAATTTTCAGACGATTAATGGACTTAAAATCCTAGTATGGATGAAGTGTTTTATAATGCTACTTTGGATAACAAGCGCATAAAGCCTATTGAAAAGTTTACTGATAAATCAACATTTGTCATAAATTTTAAACAAGTATAAAACAAAGAATTGAAAATTTAAAACAAACAGTAAATTTTTATCTTCAAAACTAAACGGGCCGTGCCATTTTAAATAAATGAGATTTTATTGGTAGTTTATCAAAAACTGAACACAATTTTAAGGGAGTTAAATACAGGGTGACAAAAAAGTCCGGTCAGTAACTCAAAAAGATACTTCACAGACGATATCTCGGAATTACACCACCTTTCTCTGATCGAACCAGTTTCAGACGTCTCGGAAAGCCGTCGCAAGCGGCGCGCACGTCCGGTCTCGTATAATCTTTTTCAACTTTGGAGTTCTCACAGACCTTGGTCGTCCAGATCGTATCTTGTCCTCGGTGTCTCTGGTCTCTAGGTTCGATTTATGGTCTGGCACACGAATTTCCGGTTGATTCCGAGCGGTTTTAAGTGTTTGAGTATGTTGAATATGTGCCCAGGTTTGTACCCTCTCACATATTCAGCGATAACAGCTGCTGTTAACTCTGCCATGACTCACAAATTAATGTACACAAACTGCACAGAAACGAAAACTCTGCCACTTTGGGCAGCAAAGTTAGTCCTTTCATTTGGCATATAGATGGCACCAGAGAGATGCAACGTATAGGCTACATGCGACCCCCAAAAAGTTTGACCGCACTTTTTTGTCACCCTGTACATAAAACATTTTGAAAAAATCCTTTGATTCCCTCATTGTTATTAAACAAAAAAAGAAAAAAAAAGAAAGACTACTGAAAATTGGAATTATATTTTAAATTCAATGTTTTTAACTTACTGAATTAACGACAAAATTTTAAATGCTCATTTATCCAAACTGAAGATGATAAAATATCTTTATTTCTTCAAAATTCTCTCTGAACGTTTCTTTGCCGCTTAATGTTAAGGCTTACAGCAATCAATAAATTTTGTGATTTTATATCAAGTAACACCATCTGGATCACGCTTCAGTTGTCTGATGATTTTTGGATAGTTAATCTATATATATAAAAATGAATTTCTGTCTGTCTGTCTGTCTGTCTGTCTGTCTGTCTGTCTGTTCCCTATAGACTCGAAAACTACCGAACCGATTTGCGTGAAACTTGGCAGATGGGGGTATTGGAGGCCGGAAAAGGTTTCTATAATAGTTTGGGACCCCTCCCTCTTTTTATAAGGGGGGAGGGGGTCATATAAATAAAAGTGATAAGTCTTCATAACTCGAGAACTGATCATGCAAATGGAACCAAATTTGGCATGGGAGTGTATTTCGGTACGAGGAATGTTTCTATGATGGTTTGGTACCCCTCCCTCTTTCCAGTGGCAGATAGGAAGGGGAGAGGGGCCTACCTTACAAATTTTTACATATCTGGAGAACTAATCAAGCAAATGGAACCAAATTTGGCATGGAAGGGAAGTGTAATACGAGAAATCGTTCTATGATTATTTCAGACCCCTCCTTCCTTCCAGTGGAAATTCAGGAAGGAAGGGAGGGACCTTTAACCCCTTTTTTATTACATAACTTGAAAATTATTCGAGCAAATGAAACAAAATTTGGCTTGGAAGGGTATTTGGGTACGATAAATAGTTCTATGAATATTTGGTACCCCTCCCTCCGTTTATTGAGGAGATAGAAAGTGGGGAGGGGGCTCCTTTACAGTTTTCAGCATTACTGGAAAAATAATCAAGCAAACGGATCCGGATTTGGCGTGGGAAGATATTTAATTACGAGAAATGTTTCTATGATATTATTAAAAACCTCCGTTTTCAAGGCGGAAAATCTTGAGGGATGAGGGTGCTCCCATACAACTTTTCACATCACTCGGGAACTTACCCAGCAAATGGAATGAAATTTGGCTTGGGAGGGGATATTTGAGCACAAGAAATGATTCTGTGAATATTTGGTACTACTTCCAGTTGCGTGATAGGAAGGAGAGAGGGGCTCCTTTACAATTTTTAGCATAACTCGAGAACTAATGGAAACAATTTTGGCATAGAAAAGTATTGGGGATACAGTTAAAGAAGACGAGAGCTCACATACGATTGTTTTGCATGAACCAAGAACTTTTCTAACAAATGGAACCAAATATGAGATGCGAACAATCATACAATCGAACAAATGGACAGAATTGGGCATGGGATTGAATTTGAATACACGGAATGTTTGATCTTGATCCCCTCCTTCCAGGTAGGGGATAGGTAGGAAGACGGGTTCCGATACTAATTTCATAGCATAACTCGACAACCAATAAAGCAAATGAAACCAAATTTAGCATGAGAGGGTATTCGAACACAACAAATGTTTTTCCAGTGGTTTAGCATCCCTCCCTCCATTGAGTGGAACGATAAAAAAGAGGGAGAGGGTCACTCATATTTTTTTTAATATTTCGATAACTAATCGAGAAAATGGAACTAATCTTGCATGGGAGCAAAATTGGGTACTAGCAATGTTTCTTCGATGGTTTGAGACCCCCTTCTCTTGCCAGAGGGGAGATACAAAGTGGAGAGAAGGTCACCCATTTTCTAAATAACTCGAGAACTTATAGAGAATGGAGTCATGGGATCGTATTTGTATACAAAAAGTGTTTTTCTGATGTTTTGAACCCCACTTCCTATCATTAGGCCTTTATGGGGGGAAGTTGCCAATCTCACAATTTATATAATAATTCGAGAACAAATTGGTAAAATAAGTGTCCCGTGATGGTATTTTGTTACAAAAAATGTTTCTATGATAGTTAGAGACCCTAACCATATTGAAAAGGGACAACGTAGATTCCATATTTAAAAAAATATGTTGACATTATTTATTAACTTATGAAGCAAAAATCACCAGAGTCATAAAAAGAATAAAAACACGTATTTAACTAAACAACGAAGAATTCAACAAAAAAAAAATTCAATTTTATTTAAAAAAAAAAACCTTTTAATGACTTTGAAATTTTATGCAAATAAATGAAAAGTCAATTAACTAAATAGGTACCACATATTTCATTAATTTTTGGAAGGTGTAGCAAAGCACACCGGGTCAGCTAGTCGAATATAAAATCTGTTTCTTCTCAAATATCATAACTATTCGGCACAAATTAAATTTATGGTTCGTGAGTCCTGAAATTGTCCAGACAAATAAAACAACAACCGCCATAGACAACTATGTTTTGAATCACGGTCAAATTAAATTTTGAGGACCAAAAAAGGATCGTGTAGTTAAACTCTATGAACTTTATGTTGAGTTCCATTTGTTTCCTGCATTTTAAGTAGCTACGAATTAAGACATGAAAAATGCTCAAATCGGAGCTCGGTTGACAGAAATCAGTTTTGCAATTGCCCAACCAAATTGAAAGTTAAGGGCTGCCCCTTAAATGCTGTTTTGACCGTGGTTAAAACATATTTCGATTCTATCAACAAAAAATAACTCCATTTTTTTTACTTTCGATTTTTTTTAATTTTCAAAGTGTGAACTCTAAACTTATTCCCTTATTGCCCTTCGATGAGTGAGCAAAATTGTGATGTACCTAATGAACTAAAATTTTACTCTCTTCGTTTATGTTGTAACTAAAAGCACTTAGCGAGTTAATTTTGAGTTCGGCTGCCAAACTGCATTTTGAGTAGCTACGAATAAAGGCATGAGAAGTTATTATTGGTCAGAACTAAATTTTGCAGTTCCTGACTCGAACTCATAGTTGAGGGCTGCCACTGAAGTGCTGTTTTGAACCAGAACAACTTAATTTTGAGTTTAAAAAAGGCGCATGAATGTATCGCTTTTGGAAAGAGCGATTTAATCGATATTAGTCTCGAAAAACGATACCTACTTTCAGTGAGCTCTTTTGAAAAATCGATTCTGATCACTCATATCCAGTGGTGTCAGTTATTCAGAATCTTCTATATTATACAGATTCCTCAACGCCAATACAGATAAGGTACAAATATAGATTATGAAAACTCTATACAGATTCATACAGATTTTTGAGACACAAAATAGAAATCATCTGTTGATGGACTGCCAACGAGTTTATTTATTAAAATCTACCATAAATACTGTTATCTATGTAACTTAAGAAAAAAATATATTTTTTTTGAAATTTAAAATAATTTTTCAAGGCCTTACTTTTACGAGCTTTGGTGCCGAGGGTATTTATGAATCATGTTAACATGAAAGGACCGTATAAGTCACGGTGATTAAACATTTTGAATTATTTAAAAAAAAAGAGTTGGGAAGCTACAAGGGGTCACAACATTAAACGTTATGCGTTCCATAATATTAGGTAGAAGAAAGGTATATTAGGTAGAAAATTAATTAAAAATTGTTGTGCCACTGTTGATGCATTTTCTACCTCTGTTCAAATTCTTATCAAGAATCTCGGACTCTTAAAGCAACAACCCCGGAACTAGAATGTGTTATAAAATTTTGGCTTGATTTTTCGACTGGGTGAAGAAAACATCCTTTTTTCATTGTGAGAAAAATTGGATTAAAGACAAATAATCGTTTTAGATAATAATATGAGTGTTTTCAACTAAGTCTTTTTGAATGATTTCTGGAAGAGTGGCAGTCTTTATGATTCCTATTTTCTTAACATTTACCGAATTAAAGTGTTAAATCATTGGATCAATGAAAACGCCAATGATTCAATTATTGAACGTTAAATCTTGCAGTACTTTTTTCGTAAAGAAATGCATGTACCAGTTATTGAACAAACATCGGTTGGTGTTTGGATATATAAACAAACTGTTTCTTGGTTGCTTGCTAAACAAAAATCGCACCTTCAAAGCATACTATCAAGCGAAATACCACTAAACATATACTATGACATTCAATGTTTACGTGTTCAATAATTAGAACATTGCTTGTTCAATATTTGAAACATTGTGTTCAATCGTTAGAATAAAAGTAATTTTGAATAAAAAGGCTTAAATGATAGTTTCAAAACATATTTCCGCGAAAAAATATATCGATTCGAAGCTTAGAAACATGCTTAAGCTACACTATCAAAAAAAAATCCCAAAAAACCATTCGTTATTAATTCACTAGTTTACAAAATTTTTAAAAAATCGTGAACTTGATTAACTGACCAACATTTTTAATGTAAAATCGGGCGCTGAATCCGAAAATGAAATTCAAAAAAATCTCAGTAGAACCGTTTTTGAGTTATGCTCCAAATATGAAATTTCAAAAAAATTTAAAAAGTTCTTGTACTTAGATTAAATTATCTCGGACGACATAACAGTAATTTGAAATCCCTCTTTTGCATATTGAAGGTGAATAACTTTTCTATCAATCATCTCAGCACTGTTTTTGCGTTTGACCAACAGTATTGCTGATATTAGTGGCATTATGAGAAAAAAATTATAAAAAACGCATTTTTTTAGAGAAAATTTTGTTTCGACGAAAGTTTTAGACTCGATGGTAGCATTTAAAAAATCTGATTTTCTTTTGCACTTGAATCTCAATTTAAAACAAAGATTTCAAGTTGTTGTTTATCAAAATCAGTTGTAAATGGAAGAAGTTATGGCTACTTTACCATAACTGAAATTTTTGGAGTTTTTAATAATTTAACGAACCGCAGTACACTTATCATAGTATAGGAAGAATGAAACATGATAAATCTCACTCGCTCCAAGTCAAAATTATTTATTAGCTTACCAGAAGGTCGCATGCCAAGTTTCAGGAAGATCTGACCATAGGGAGGGGTTGCTTAAGTCTCAAACGTGAATAAAATTTTGAGGTATTTTGCCCGGAAGGAACGAAAAATACTGGTTTTTCATCAATAACTTTTTTCATCACAAGCTGATTGATTTTTATGGTTGATTTTCTTAAAGCCTAAGTTGAGACAAATATTTCACCCGAAGACTGTAACTCGATTGGATTTGAAACAGAAAAGTTATTGCGGTCCAAAGCTGCAAATATTGTCCAACACGCAATGAGTACTTTTTACGCATTGCTTTTTATACGACAATTTTCGACCAAAATACAATCTTTGAACCGCAATAACTTTTCTGTTTCAAATCCAATCGAGTTACAGTCTTCAGGTGAAATATTTGTCTCAACTTAGGCTTTAAGAAAGTTAACCATAAAAAACAATCAGCTTGTGATGAAAAAAGTTATTGATGAAAAACCAGTATTTTTCGTTCCTTCCGGGCAAAATACCTCAAAATTTTATTCCCGTTTGAGACTTAAGCAACCCCTCCCTATGGTCAGATCTTCCTGAAACTTGGCATGTGACCTTCTGGTAAGCTAATAAATAATTTTGACTTAGAGCGAATGAGATTTATTAGGTTTCATTCTTCCTATACTATGATAAGTGTACTGCAGCTCGTTAAATTATTAAAAACTTCAAAAATTTCAGTTATGGTAAAGTAGCCGTAACTTCTTCAATTTTCAACCGATTTTGATAGATAATCACTTGAAATCCTTGTTTTGAATTGACATTTAAGCGCAAAAGAAAATCAGCTACCATCGAGTCTAAAACTTTCGTTGAAACCAAATTTTCTCTAAAAAAATGCGTTTTTTATATTTTTTTTTCCTCATAAAATCACTAATATCAGCAATACTGTTGGTCAAACGCAAAAACAGTGTTCAGATGATCGATAGAAAAGTTATTCACCTTCAATATGCAAAAGAGGGATTTCAAATTACTGTTATACCGTCCGAGATATTTTAATCTAAGTACAAGAACTTTTTTAATTTTTTCGAAATTTCATATTTGGAGCATAACTCAAAAACGGTTCTACTGAGATTTTTTTGAATTTCATTTTCGGATTCAGCGCTCGATTTCACATTGGAAATGACCTTCAGTTTACTGAGTTCAAAAATGCTGTAAACTAGTGTTATTGGCCACAAATGCGTTGAATCCCAAATATGGTGTTCAACAAATAGTGTTCTTACCCTTTTTTTATTTTCTCTGCAACAAATGTTTGCCATCTCTAAAAAAGTAGAAATAATTCTTACGCTGCATAAATTTCAATGACCCAATCGATTTCATGCTTTTCCTTGAGATTTTTTTCTTGAGCAGAGTGTATTTGAAATTTGTTACTTTTTGATAATTTGAAGTGGGAATAGCATGAATTCAGATCCGATTCGATTTTTTCAAAACTTATAAAGTATTAAGTTCACACAAGGAAACAGTACTTTTGGTGTCTATGTTTTAAAGTAGTTTTTTATGCAACAAGTTGCAAAAAGTGATTTTTTTTTCAGCACTAGTCGTAGATTTATCCAGCAAGGCTCGCCGAATAAGTTTTGGAAAATTCTCTAAGAAATATATAAATAAACCATCTCGACGAACACAATCAAGATTGGATTTTTTTTCATAAATTCTTGGACATTTGCAAGCAAAAACAATGTCGAAAAGAACAATTTTTCGGCTGACTTTTCAACACTGAATTGCGAAAACGGATTTTAGAAAATTTTGGCGTCAGATTATTTGTCAGATTTTGTCTATCAACTCTTGTTTTGGTGATATGGTGTGTGGAAACTTTTAAAAGTGATCGGTTTTTAATGAACTCCATGTTTTAAAATTGTATGTTATCAAATCGACGTTTTTCGGCGAGTTTTAGTAAATAAAAACGTTTTTATCAGTTGTCCAGACGTATCGAGCTACTATGGCTTTTACTCCTCTTCAGTAGACACTAAAATTATATTTTGAAATTGAATTCAACACTTAATTAACAAAACTGACACAAATAATGAGTAAATGCAGTAAATGCAAAACAAAACAAACTGAGCCAGAACAATTAGTACAGACGAAGGCCTGAAATTTGTAAGATTTATTTTAAAATTTGTTAATAAAGTGTAGGATTTAATCTCAAAATATAATTTTAGTATCCACTGAAGAGGTGCGAATGCCAGAGTAGCTCGAAACGTCTGGACAACTGGTTATAAACGTTTTTATTTTCTAAAACTCGCCGAAAAACGTCGATTAGGTAACATAAAATTCATCGCGGCGATAAAATAAAAATCAACATTATTTTAAATTGACACAAAAGCCAAAAAGTCGACAAAAATTAACTAACATTGGAACTCCCCGCTGCCCGTGGCCTAGAGGATAGAGATCAAGTCTTCAAAGCCAAGTCATGAGATCGATTCCCGGTCACGGCATACCTAGTACACATTCTGTGGCTTCGTGGTTTTAGCTCTTGTAAGATGCTATGCGAGCCATCATATCCTCGAAAGATGTACGCTAAGTGTTTAGTTAAAGGAATCTTTTCGAGGAAAAGTTTCATTGAGATCCTATATGTGTTTGTGTTCGCTAAAAGAAAAAGAATTATATATTAAACCTGAATGAAAACTAATAACAAATTTTGAATTTTTATTCAATCAAAGATTGAGATCTTGCCTAGATATGCTAGTTTCAAGGATTGCATTAAACAATGAAATTCTACAAATTTTTGAAATTAAAAAAGGTAATATTGATACTATTTTTGAAATCTTTGAAAAAAGTGTGTGGGAATTTGATAACAAAGTTATGATTTCATCATTCAAGGTTATAGATTGCTTGACGATTGATTTAAGTTTTGGATAAAATCTTCTTTAAAATTTCTATAAAATTTTCGTATTTTGCAGAGTTGGGAAAAATTTACACAAAGAAAAGTTATAGATCTAGTCAAAATAACATAGGGTCTTCGGGAAAGTTGTTTATTTATTTTCAATACCTTTACTATGCTACGTAGTTTTGCCAAAAACGTGAATTCAAACCTACAAATTTTCAAAATTTATAAAATAGAACTCATGAATTATGTTAACCATACCATAACCATATAATCCTTATAACTAAAAGTAGATTTGAGATAAAGATATAATTTTAATTTTTTTTTTAGATTTGAGCTCCAGTTGAAAGCGCATGTGATTTTATTTCAATAGATAGGGGAGATGGGGGCATAATGGCCACCTTAAGGAAAACGGTTATGTAACCATAGAAAATAGCTATAATATGGAGGTTACATTATTGTTTCGTGTTCAGACACTTGAAAAGCCTATTCCCTAACGGGCTGAAACGTGAAAAACTAGATGAAAGCGTTAAAAAATACATTTTAAAAAATTTTGTCAAAAGCTGAAAACCAGCCACTGTGGAGGCATAATGAGAACCCCCCTGAGGCAGTATGAGCACCATTAATCAGAGCAAGATGTGCGTTTTTGCCGGGGAATCTAGCAGCGAATTCAATTCGATGAAGTCAGGTGAGTCGTAGATTCATCAAACAAAGCAATAACAAAATAATCTAGATCTGTTTGTAGAATACAAACAATTCACGCACGCTCATACATTAAGTGCTTTGTTCGGAGGATGATGCTACTAGCCGTATAATGTAACAATAAAAAAATCGATCATGAATTGTGAATGGAAAAAAATCACCTCGAACAGAAATCTAACTCTAGTCTTTTGATTACCTCACCGACACCTTACCAATAAGATAAATTGTCGGATGAAAACTAGTCAAGGTGTGGCGCTATAAATCAATTTTAATTCGCTGCCTGATTCTACGGCAGAAAATGCTCATTATGCCTCGATAATATGGTGCTCTATATGCCCCTAGTCAACAAATTTAAGTAAAAACGTGTTTTAAAATTGATAAAAGTGAAAAATCAAAAAAATTTTGATGGTAAAAATTGAGAAACAATGTGTACATCATGTTGCAGTGCGTACATTATAGATCAAGGTTATTATAAGATCATAAGAGCTTATTTCGTGGTGCTCAAAAATTATAATATTTTCGTGACTTGAGAACCAAGCTAGTTTTTTTTAAATATATCTGTAAAGATGATAAGGAGATTCCTTTTTTTGTGAAAAATTAATACTATAGGAAGTACGAAACAAATCCTCATGAAAATTTATTTAAGAAAATACGCACTTTCGTAGAAAAGCGTAGTTCTCATTATGCCTCGGGTGCTCGTTATGCCCTCATCTCCCCTATTTAATAAATAAATAAATCCTATATGAATTTATTTCTGAAAAAAAATAAGGAGAATTTGCAATTGATAATGCTTGACTTTGACTAAATTTTTACATTTCATATTCATTTGGTTAGACATTCAATCCTCATGAATACACATACAATATTTTGTAATTCAAATTCATCCTAGTAAAAAAAATCTGATTTGACATTTACACACTGAAAATATCGTTTTTTTTAAAATTTATTAATGTGTCATGTGTCAACATTGCAGAATATTTATTGTTTAACTGTAAAATTTATACTTTTCCGTTATTCTTTTTTAGGGTTTCATCCAGACATCAGTGATAAAAAAAAATTCATAAACACACATAAGACGATAAACACGGATTTTCCGGTGGAAAGAAATTTTGGTTTTGGCTTTGGCTTTGAAACGCTCTATTTTGGCTTTGCTTTGCTGATTCTCATTTATTATCTAAAATTTCAGTCTTATCCCGTTACGTTTTTCTAATATTTTCATAGAACATATTTGGTTTTTTTTAAATCTCATTTCATCGGTATATTGGAATGCTGATTATGATGATTGTGCTTTGGATGATATTGATCCGAATAACTACGGAAAGTTAAATTCAAGTTAAAAATTTGAATTTAGATTGGAAGAGTTCAGAATCGGTGTTCTTTATTTTTCAAATTCATTTTAGGAATACACAATAATTTTCGGGGCCCAAATACAAAATGTCTCATAATGCGCTTTCCCCTTCTTTTTCTTAAAAAAATTAAAAGTTTTAAATTGTTAAACTTGCAATCAATGCTAAAAATTCTAAGCTTGTTAAATCAGGTTTCAGGGGTGGCCGAAATAGATCATATTCAGTATCAGATTTGATTTTTTTCTGAATATTTGTAGCATATTCAAGATCAGAATGCAAAAACGATTAGCTGATATGAAGTTTAATTCATAATGTTGACTAATGATTTGTGAAGGGATGAATCATCCTAGAGCATAGGTCGGCAACCTGCGGCTCGCGAGCCGCATGCGGCTCTTTCGATGTATAATTGTGGCTCTTCAGCTCAATGTATGAAAATTTTGAAAACATTCGAAATTTTCAAGAGTAAATGGACGCATGTTAAGTTTTCCGTCAGTTCAGATAATACTTCACATGATTAAAAAAACCCAAAAAAAACTTCTATAGAACAAAAATAACAGCATCATGTCAGTTTGCAACCAAGTTAAGATTTATAATTCCGTTAACGTTCTTCGTAGAAGTCTGATGTAGCATTTAGAAGCATGGAGAATTTTTTCTTCGGTGGCATGGGAAGTTTTCCGTTGAATTTGTTCTCTTTGTTCTTCTGATTTGATCGGATAAAACCAAGAATTTTTTTAATCGTCAAATACAGTCCTCACTGTTAAGATTATGAAATTGAGTTTGTTTTTCTTGAATTGAATATTCCTTAAAATAAATTTGCTTTATCACCGTTCTGATCAAATATGAACATCAGATGATGATTTTAATAATGCTTTAAATGCTGATAATAATTGTTATGTTTATTTAAATTTCTTTCTTAAAACTTTTTGTTTCTAAATTTTTAAAATAATGAATTCCATCTCTCAATTTACTTTTTAAATCAATGAAAGCATTTCGTTTTTATTTTGAATTTGAGTTCAAGTGAACAAAATTTTCAAGTGTGTGAAAAAATATTTTTATAAACCGGGAGCTTTGTGCTGAATCTAATTATAGAATTTCATAAATAGTATGAATATTTCAAGTATTTATTCGAAGAAGCAACTTTATTTGGTAAAGAAGCATTTTATTCCATAAATTATAATATATTTTCTTCCAACTTTCACATCCTTTTTTTATTCTAAACTTAATTCCTTTATCCTGTTTCTGCAATTATTTTTAAAACGTCATGAAAGTTGATTTTTATTTCTAAGTCTTTATCAGAATTTTGGTTTCGGTTCATTCTATGAAGGTTTTTTGAAAAATTAAATACAGCGAATCAAAGCCAAAGTAAGATGTCTATTATTATGTAAGATTTATTATTGTACCGGTAGATCCGAGATAGCTACCCAAACTTTCATTAGACCCCAGTATATTTCTACAATCATCGGATGAATCTATTCTTGACGATTACAAAAATACAAGATACACTGAATTACAGCAAATCTGTCAAGAATTAAAAGTATTTTTAAAATATTTTTCTTGACTAATTGAAATATTTGAAGTTGTTTTGTTTTGAAACATTGAAAAATTTAAATAAATTATTCACACACCGAATTTTATATCATTAATATCGGTTAACATTTTTGGCCAGGGAACCGCCAACAACCTTCATAATGATTAACATTACGAAGTTGCTATCGAAAACTGAGAATTCATTCAACGAATTCATTCAATAAATTAAGAATTTAATTCCAAATCACTAATTGTATAAAAATTTTAAATACGAATTTGTGATTAGAATTCATAGAAACATTGACAGCAGGATCAATTTGAATCCATGATATGTATATTTGAGACTCAGAGGTTTGTACATTATTTTTAAGATGTCATTAGTATGGAGAAGAAACAACTTGAAAGGGTTACGATTTTGAACAGAATTGAGAATTTAAACTTTAATTTTTTGTTATCGAAAAATATAATTTTTGAACCCTTTATTTTATTTTATCTACCAGAAATTAAAATTAGAACTAGAGAGCTAAATGGTTGTAATAAAAAAATTTAAGAGAAATTTTATAACCATATTATTATCATACCACATCTCATGACCGATCGTTTAATTTTGTCAAATTTAGATTTTTTTTCAATCCGTAACATGAGCATTTATGAATAAAAAATTTGTTGGTTTATTAATTCTAAGGCTCGGAAAATATTTATCTATTTAAAATGATAGTCTTATGCGTATAACAAATAATGGAACCGCCATGGCTTTTAACGGATGTTCAAAACCAAAGAAAATTAGGTTTATTTGTAGAATTTGAAGAAAATAATGAAAGTGACAAACCCGCATTTAGTATTTTTTATATTGATTTACCTCTTGTAGTATGCATTTTTATGATATAAAATTTTCAATGCTTTTTTTTTAATATTTCAACAGAACACAGTTTTTTTTTATCTGGGAATAGGTGTTAGGAAAGAATTGCACCAAAGTTTAAAATGATAAATTTTATCACATCAAAATGGCAAATCGCCAAAATTTCAACGTTACTAAGCTGTACTCGTTTTGAAAATGTATGATTCAGAGGAAAGAAAATCGCTTTCGTTTGAAAATAAAATAACGAAAATCTGTGGCGATGTGAAAAAGGATAATTAAACTGAGCTCACATCAATATGCAATGTATCTTAGCGATCACCATCATTTGTAGTAAGGATAAAATGAAGTGCGGCTCTTTCAAACTAGGAAATTTTCTAAATTTGAAATTGTTGGCTCTTCTGTCTCAAAAGGTTGCCGACCGCTGTCCTAGAGGATGAAAATCCCGGAAAAAATATATTTTGATTGAGATGACTCCTGGTTCTAAACTCCCTGAATGAAGTTCTTATTTAGATATTGATTTATTATAATCTTTATCGAAATATAAAATTGCTTTCAAATTTGTTATCAAGAAATAAGTTTGTGTGCTTAATCTTGATTTCAAAAAATAATTATCACGTTTTTATACAAATCGTTGATATTGCAAAAACGTTCAAAAAAAAAAAAAATTTAAGTTGCTTTGTGGCTGTCAAATTATCTAATTCTTCAACGATAATTTTATTTTCATCTGAATTTCATAAACCAAGACCCCGTTTGATTCTGGCAACATTTGATATAAGAATGGTTCATTTTTGAACATTTGCCAAAATCGAACGGTTTTTAAAACTAACTTTATTTAACATTTTCCACTTTTACAGGAAATATAGATTTTGGACAAAGTTTTTAAAGTTGATCAAATACAACAAAAATAATATAAATAACATAAAGAACTCAAAACGAAAAAAATTATAAAAATTTCTTTAAAAATTAAAAACAAATACAAACTAAAAGCTGATTACGAAAATAAGCTAAAAAAATGATGAAAATTGACTTAATTACTAATTGGAAAAAATATGAAACAGATGAATAAACAAGACAAAAAAAGTGCTTATATTAAGCTTGCCAGATTGCCCGGTTTTATCCGGGTTTGCCCGGATATTTGATGTAAAATTTTGAGAAAGTCCGGTCCGGCCCGGTTGCCCGGATATCGTGAAAAAAGTCCGGATATTGCCCGGATTTTTTTACAATTTTCACAAAGAAACCAAAAAAAAATCAAATTTTTCGAGTAAGTTTGAGCAAAATCGATTAACGGTATGGAAATTTTCAACGGTTGTTTCAAATAATTTCGCTGATTTACTTTTATAAACCTTTAAATATTTAAGTGTTCCAAAAAGTTTTTAGAAGTCTGCAATTACATTAATAAAATATTTATTTCATTTTGTTTTTGCATTTTTTCTTTGCTTTTATGCATAGTAACACCTAAAATTTGCCCGGTTTTTGCCCGGTTTTTGGATTTGAAAAATTGAAATTCATGCCCGGATTTTGCCAGGTCTTTTTGAAAAAATGCCCGGAATTGCTAGGCCCGGATGGGAGTGTAAAAAATTCTGGCAACCTTAGCTTATATAATAGTGCTTAACAAAATTAACAAAAAATGACTAAAAATGGTCAAAAATTGAAGAAAAATGACGTTTATGACAAAACTAAATAATTAATTGTAGTAACACGTTGAGCAAAAGTTAAAATAAAACCTTTGGATTTCAGCAACACAAGTGTTAGGGTGTTTTATCTAAATCGAACGTCGTATTTCCTTGGAATTATTTTCCCCTGCCCTTTTCTGAATAACTTAAAACCATTTTTTCTACTCAAAGTTCAATTTAGTTCATTTTTAAATTGCTAATGAACTCTTCTACACTATTAAAGCATCTTATGATGGCAAATTTTCTACTATGACTTACTTTAAATGCCTGAACAACATTGTAAACATGGATATTTAGCAAAAACTAAACACACGGAAAGAAAACAAAAGTTTTAGTTCCGATACAGAAAACTGTAGAATTTAAAAAAAAAAACAGATTGCAACCCTGCTCATATCTTAAGGTTAGGGCTGAAGCCTTTCTTTAAGATGGTGCTCGTGCAGAACTGTCAATGGGTCGATTCACGATGACGTATATTCTTTTTTGTGGTGACAGTTTGCACGTCATGTTTACAAAATTTTACGAACGAGATTTGGGGTGCGGCGAAAATTGTCGTGTAGCTACACGGTCAAGAAATTTAACTCAAAACTCAGTTTAAATATAGCAAAAAACCAAATTCCATTTTGTGAATTAAATTTAGCGCACTTTTTGGTTTCTCATATTAATCTCTTTGGAAATGAACAGAAAGTTGAAAATTCGTAAAAATTTCGAAACGGAGGTTAGCTTATTAAAATGTTTCCACATGTTTTCAAAACCCTTCAACAGATTTGTTCTGGACCAACCCACTTTGCATTGAATATTCTGGGAAAGCGCGGCTACTTCAAACAAAAAATCCCATCGAATATCCAAATGTGCAAACTTCTAAAGAATTCGAATGTGCCGAAACAATTATCCGGAAATTTCTTGTGTTATTTTGACCGGAAGCTGTAAAAAAATTCACATACTTATACGACAACACTATTCAGGGATAGAACAATCCAATATAGGAAAATTCTCCGATAAACATTTCGAAAGAAACGGCTAAACTATTAAACTGAGTCGATTTGGGATCATTTTTGAATTTCTCAAACCCTGCGGTCTCAAAAGCTTTGTTTTGGTCCAAAACTCATCGATGATTTTTTGCAGAATTTTTAAGTAATGTTTACATGAGTAAATTTGGACTTTAAGGTTTGTATGGGAAATTGAATATTTTGTACTGAAAAATCAACATCATTTTTGTTGCAACCGAGCCTGCTACTGGTTTTGTGCCAATTTATTAATTCTCTAAAGGAAATTTTCCGCTGAACAACTATGTCGAAGGCCGTAAATTTACATCTTATTAAACAAAAAAGTTATTAGCTGCTTAACAAGGGTATGTCTTGTGGCATTGATAAACAATAAATTCAATTGACACCACTGCTTCTTCTCCGCGAAGTATTGCATGCATAAGTAGTCATGCAATACCTCGCAAGGCGCACAAAAGTGGTGTCTCGGTTGCAACAAAAATGAGTACAAAATATTCAATTTTCCGATACAAACCTAAAAGTCCAAATTTACTCATGTAAACGTTACTTAAAAATTCTGAGAAAAATCATGGATGAGTTTTGGACCAAAACGAAGCTTTTGAGACCCCAAGGGTTTGAGAAATTCAAAAATGACCCCAAATCGACTCAGGCTACTGAACTATTATAAATTTTTTCGATATGATTTATTTGAGGAATAAAAATAACGTCAGGAAGTTTAACCACTATAAATCACACTGACATGAGACTTGTAGAACAAAATTCCTCTCAGCTTTTGGCTAGAAGCCTCCTGTCTCCGCAACAAATTTTGTTCCGGAGATCATCAGAATTTGTTCTACATCACAAGATTATTTTCTCTTATAAAATACAATACACTTTTCTCTTGTAACTCTACACAAAAACACAAATACATACAAACCAAGAAGGTATAAATATAACACACAAATTTTGTACAAGAACTCTTGAAATTATAATTGTCACTCTAAAACCACGCGTTTTTAATTCGTCGTATCGAAATATCACGAATCTAAGTCCCAAGTTAAGAAAAGTTTTTCTAAGACTTACAGTTACGGGAAGCACAAATTTCCCAGTAAAAACGTCGTTTACAGTGCGCGGATATTGTCGCTAACATTCTGGTGCCGAAACCCGGGAAGATATTCCCAAAAACTGTGCTGGAAGAGCAACCACGTGTAGTGAAGTTACGGTTCCTCATAATCCTAGCCCGAACTTACTTATTGTCGTCGGTGCTAGTTCTTTATTCGATACCGTTGCAAAATTCGCGATTGGATTGCAAGAATCCAGCTTAGTGTTGCTGCCACTGTAAAATAGTGAAATTTCGAAAAAAGTGGTTAATAGAGTGATATTGGCTCACACAATGGCTCCTTCGAAGAAAGTCGTGAAAAAGAATACGCTGCCATTAGAAACGCTGATTCGCAGAAGAAATAATATTCTGGGATCTGCTAAATTGATCCAGGAGTTTGATTCCAATTACATTGTGGAACAAGCGAATCAAGTTCCAGTGCGAATCGAGCGTTTAGATGAGCTATGGGATCGCTTCGAAAGCGTCCAGGAAGAAATCGAGCTAATGGAAGGTGAAGAAGAAGTGTTCGCAGAATCTCGACAAACATTTCAGACTCTGTACTATGAGCTGAAAGCATCTCTTAATAGTAAAATTCCGAGATCTGCATCACCTGTCCTTAGCCGAAGAATTCCCGAAAGTGTTGTGCCCCCTGTGAACCCCACTCTGTCCGTGAAACTTCCTGAACTAAAACTCCCTGAATTCCACGGGAATCCCGAAGAATGGATCGAGTTCAGAGATCTTTTCAAATCAGTGATCCATATGAACAATCTGATAACTCCTGTGCAAAAATTGCACTATTTGCGTGGTTCCTTGAAGGGTGAAGCCTCTCGTATCATATCCTCAATCGCGATCTCTGCCGACAATTACGCGATTGCGTGGAAAGCTATTTGTGATCGATACGAGAACAAAAACTTTCTCATCAAGCGTCATATGTCAGCCATTTTGAAAATCCCCGCAATTAGGCGGGAATCTGCCGTTGGGTTGGCTGAGCTAGCTGATGAGTTCAACCGACACGTGGGAATTCTCGATAAGTTGGAGCAGTCTAGTGAACACTGGAACTCATTCCTCGTTGAGCATTTGAGTACCTTACTCGATGAAAAGTCCCTTATGGAATGGGAAACACAGTGCCAAGAACAGGAATCTCCCACTTACTCCCAGTTGTATGAGTTCATCCATAAGAGGTCTCGAATGCTCCAAAAGTGTAAAGTGGTAACCAATACAAACACAAGTGTGCAAATGAAGAACACTAGAGGAAAATCCTCTGCATCTCATGTCGTGTCGGAAAATGTCGTGAAGTGCCTTAGTTGTAAGCAGGCACATCAACTCTCGCAGTGCCCCACTTTTCTCAAGCTTACTCCGAACTCTCGCCTAGACTTTATCAAAACCCATCGTCTTTGTATTAATTGCTTGAGAAGTGGGCACTTAGCGAAAGACTGTCGCAGTAGTGTGTGTAGAAGTTGTGCCAAGAAACATCATACATTGCTTCATCTCCCCCCTCGAAACTTTAATGGCACAACTTCTGAAGAAGTAAGTGAAAGTGAGACTCCACAAACCTGCATAGCTGTATCGACTGCTGCGACTACCAACACATCATCAGCACAATCGTTCTCGGTATCGCGAGCACCGCCGGTGGTGCGATCGTGTCCGTCAAATTCGTCGTCGCCGGTTACCCACACCCGATCGAGTGGTGAATCGTCGTTTGGGTTGCTCTCACGGTCGGGAGAGCAGGTTGTCGAATGCCCTCCTCTCGCGTCGCAGAAATATTCGTCGTCATTCGAAAATGAATCACATTCCCCCCAAGAACAGCCCACATCACTCACACAAGTCGCTTCTCCGGAAAATGCCACTATATTCCTATCTACCGCTCTGGTGCGAATATTGGATCGCCACGGTAATTATCACCTCGCACGCGCTTTACTCGATAGTGGATCGCAATCAAATTTTATATCCGAACCGTTATGTCAACGTTTGGATTTGAAGCGCAACAAAATCAACTTACCCATCTGCGGTATCGGACAAGCAACAGTTAATGTCCATTACAAAGTGCATGCAAAAATCACTTCTCGTTTTAACCAAACCGAATTTACGCTCGACTGTCTCGTTTTGCCAAAACTAACGGTTTGCTTGCCCAGTCGAAACGTTAATATTTCTGACTGGAAAATTCCTCGCAACATTTCTCTCGCTGATCCAAAGTTCAATATCACCCACGGAATTGATCTGTTAATTGGCGCTGAACTATTCTTCTCGCTTCTCGAATCGCACCAAATCCTCCTTGGCGAAGGACTGCCATTGTTACAGCGCACAGTTCTGGGGTATGTAATTTCCGGAAAATCGATTTCCCAATCCGTGAACACCTCGATATGCAACACCGCCATAATGCAGCCACCGGACTTAAACGAACAACTCGAACGATTTTGGCAAGTGGACAATTTCGACGTCGGAAAAGCGTTAACCGCGGATGAAAAGGAGGTAGAAACGCACTTCGAAAAAACGTTTTCGCGGAGTAACGACGGCCGATATGTCGTTCGACTACCTCTTCGCGAAGAACTAGTTCCATTGTTGGGTGACTCATACAGCACAGCCGTTCGTCGGTTTTTGCTATTAGAGAAGAGGCTGTCAGCTGATCAGCAATTGCGAGAAGATTACGAGAAGTTTATGCAGGAGTATGTGATGTTGGGCCATATGGAAGTGTGCCGTCGCGTCGCGGGCCCGCAGTTCTTTCTTCCGCACCATGCAGTGCGACGCCCTGATAACACCACCACCAAAACACGAGTCGTGTTCGATGCCAGCTGCAAGGCATCGGGTCAGCTGTCCCTGAACGACGTTCTCCACACAGGCCCGACGGTACAACCGGCTCTTCTATCTACAGTTGTCAACTTTCGAAAGCCGGAGTATGTCTTTACAGCAGACATAGAAAAAATGTTTCGCCAAGTATGGGTGCATCCAGACGATCGAAAATATCAACAGATCATTTGGCGAAAAGATCCCTCCTTACCCCTCCAAGTCTACCAACTCAAGACTGTAACATACGGTCTAGCCAGTTCACCGTATCATGCTGCGCGCGTTCTCAACCAGCTTGCCACCGATTATCGTCATGATCACCCCCTCGCCGCCTCAATTGTAAAGCATCGAACGTACGTGGATGATACTTTAGCTGGATATGATGATTTAGCCGAAGCAACCGAAGCCTGTCGTCAACTTGTGGAGATGCTGAAAATAGCTAGTTTTACTTTGCGCAAGTGGTGTAGCAATCATCCAAAGGTTCTCGAATATGTCCCCGAAGAGCTTTGGAATCATTCGTCGCAGACCGAGATCGGTCGGTCTACAACAACAACAAAAACTCTTGGCCTTTTGTGGAACCCCCAAACAGATACATTCAGCTTTAAAATTCCGTCGTTGTGTACTGCCAAACCAGTAACGAAACGTATGGTAGTATCCGAAATGTCGCAATTGTATGACCCCATGGGTCTCGTCGGGCCTGTAGTAGTCAACTGTAAAGTGTTCGTGCAACGACTATGGGCTGCAAGTGTCGAGTGGGATGCTCCACTTTCCGAAGACGATCGCTCCTGGTGGAATGAATTTCGTGATGGTATACAAGATCTCCAACGTCTCTCCATCCCCCGTCGTGTTTTGGCTAACGTCGATAATGAGTTCACATTGCATTGTTTCTGCGATGCGTCGGAACGTGCCTATGGATGCTGTGTGTATGTGGTAAGCAAGGGATCAGATGATCGCACTCATAGCCAGCTGTTGATCGCTCAGTCTCGCGTCGCACCTCTTCGCAATCTGACCATTCCGAGACTTGAGTTGTGTGCGGCAGTTCTAGCCAGCCAGATGATGGAGAAACTACGGACAACAACAGAATTCGATGGACCAACGGTGTTTTGGTCCGACTCAACTGTCGTGCTACACTGGATTCGATCTCCGCCCCCAGATTGGAAACCCTTCGTCTCGAATAGAATTGCCGAAATACAGAGGTCAACAAAAAACTCCCAGTGGAGACACATTCGCACTGATGTCAACCCAGCCGATATCCTTTCTCGAGGGGCATGGCCCTCCCAGATTCTCGACAATGATCTTTGGTGGCATGGACCTGACTTTCTCGTGGCCGCTCCGGAGTTCTGGCCACCCGTTCTTCCAATTGCCAATCTCCAGTCAGTGGACCGAGACGAAATAAATATCGAAAAGCGTCAACGTTATACTGTCGCAATGTTGGCTACTGCAATAGATGACTCGTTGCTCTTAAGATTTTCCGAACTCAGCCGACTGCTGAAGGTCGTAGCCTGGTGCCTTCGTTTCTACCACAATTTTCGCCTGCCAGTTGGTTTTCGTCGTGTTGGAGTTTTGACTCCATCGGAAATTGAAGACGCATTGAAAGCGTTGATACGTCTCGAACAAGCTAGTGGCTTCCAAGCAGAGCTCCATCAAGTGCAAGTGAGTAAACAATCAAATACACCCTTAGAAATTCATGCCAAATCGCCTCTTAAGGGCATGAATATTCTTTACGACAGCGAAGGATTTTTACGTTTGGACGGTCGATTGCGCAATTTGAACAAATCGTTCGATTCCAAACACCCATACATTCTCCCAGCCAACGGGAAACTAAGTTTGCTGCTGGCACGATCATTGCATCTGCAAACTGCTCACTCAGGACCATCTCTCCTACTCGCAACGATGAGGCAGCGCTTTTGGCCCTTGCAAGGCCGAATCCTAGTCCGCAAGATAGTCAGAAATTGCGTGACTTGTTTTCGCTGTCGACCAACACTAGCACACCAACAAATGGGTCCTCTACCGGCAGTGCGACTTACTCCAGCTCGAGTATTTTCCAGATGTGGTCTGGACTACTGCGGGCCATTTAACGTTCGTCCGTTGTACGGGAGGGGGGCAAGCCTAAAAATGTACGTCGCGGTATTCGTTTGCCTTTCGGTTAAGGCAGTTCATTTCGAAATCGTTCCGAATCTAACGTCGTCTGCGTGTATAAATGCGATCAAACGGTTCGTGGGTCGCCGCGGTCGGTTACTCGAATTGCATTGCGACAATGCAACCACCTTCGTCGGCGCTAACACCGAAATAAAGGCAATTCGTCAGCAGTACTTGCAGCAGTTCCGCACGAATCAATGGGACAACTATTGTGTTGATTCGGGCATCTCGTTCCACTTCATTCCGGCTCGATCCCCACATTTTGGTGGACTGTGGGAGGCGGGGGTGAAGTCATTCAAATACCATTTCCGTCGCATATTCGGAGGACGATCGTACACCTACGATGAGTTCTCGACAGCTGTAGGCCAGATAGAAGGTACCCTCAACTCTCGGCCTCTCATCCCCCTCACAGACCACCCCGACGACCTTGAAGTGATGACGCCAGGACATTTCATCATTGGGGAACCGCTGTTCTCAATCCCCGAGCCCGAAATAGCAGAACCGGTGAAAAAGCTGACTAGACTACAAGAAACACGTCGATTCCAACAACAACTCTGGAAGCGCTGGTCCAGAGATTACGTTAGCCAACTTCAACAGCGATCCAAATGGCGACAGGCGGTCAAAAATGTCGACGTGGGAAATCTCGTTCTTCTGCGACACGACAATCTACCCACGTACCAATGGAACCTCGGCCGAGTAGACGAAACGATCAAAGGCGAAGATGGGCTGGTGCGCGTAGTGCTGGTCCGAACTGCGCGTGGTGTGTTCCGCCGAGCTGTTACCGAAGTCTGCGTGCTGCCGGTCGATACTGCTGACGGTGACGACATCGATGCTGACGAAGCTGGAGACAAAGGAGGTGCTGCTGATCAAGAAGGTTGAAACGGACGGTTTCAACGGGGCCCGGTATGTCTCCGCAACAAATTTTGTTCCGGAGATCATCAGAATTTGTTCTACATCACAAGATTATTTTCTCTTATAAAATACAATACACTTTTCTCTTGTAACTCTACACAAAAACACAAATACATACAAACCAAGAAGGTATAAATATAACACACAAATTTTGTACAAGAACTCTTGAAATTATAATTGTCACTCTAAAACCACGCGTTTTTAATTCGTCGTATCGAAATATCACGAATCTAAGTCCCAAGTTAAGAAAAGTTTTTCTAAGACTTACAGTTACGGGAAGCACAAATTTCCCAGTAAAAACGTCGTTTACAGTGCGCGGATATTGTCGCTAACACCTCCTTTCGTCGACTTTGCGCGGCAGCAATTCGAGCATGAAAATTTTACTGGTATCGACATTATCGTTAATTTTCGAGCAGCGCCAAAAATCGGAATCGTGTGTCCAGTCAATGGTCAGTGGTTTAATTTTCAAGTTTAAGTCCATTATTCCAGCTGGATTAACAAATAAAATGATTGATTTTTCATTATTTGATATTTAAAACATCTAATTTACACACACACATAGGATCTCAGTGAAACTTCATATATTTTTTGAAGAGATCTTCTTTTTTTAATTCTTAGCGCACATTTTTCGAAGTAATGATGGCTTGCATCTTACAAATGCTAAAACCACCAGATCACAGAAAGTGTACTATGTATGCCCTAACCGGGATTCGATCTCATGAACTTTGGCGTAGATGACTTGAACTCTAACCACTACGCCAAAGCGGCTGGTTGGCTAGCTAAAACACCTAATTTTCTTTTTAATTTTTTCTATCCCAAAATTGAGCTGAAAACTTTTGCGTAAAACGTTTGAATGAGAATTTAATGAGGACTCAAATGTTTGCTTTGCTTCCTTAGCGTGTAGAATTGGAAAATAAGGAATCGAAACAGGAATCGCAAAATGTCAAAAACAGAGAGGTCAGTGCGTGAATCGACCTATATATCCTAATTCTTATGCCTACAATACATTTCATGACTACTTGAAACCCATTGAAAAATGTTTCATTTCTTTCATAAAATATCCTGCTTTTTTCCAAAACCATCTGACAAGCCTTGACTAACCTTTTCTTTCAAACCTAGGATATTATATTTTGAAGATTTCAATCTTTTCATAACTTTTTTTTATATAAATTTCTGAGATATCACGGTGAAAAAAACTTTTTAACAAACAAAATCGAATTCAAACTCCATCCAAGTCATCAAGTACCTAATCCAAATTTAGTGGAAAAGTTGTAACATCGCAAATAATGTTTCGACTACTTCGTTCTACGGTGTTTCTGACTCTAGCTTCGCGGTTCTTAATATGTTAAGTTGACATTAAAAATTTGAATTGGTTTCAGAAAATGAATTATTTTCTTTCTACCGTAGAACTGAACCCTTTAAAAATTATGAAGCGGTCAGTCTTCTGGTTGTGAATAAAAATCAATCAAACATAAAAAACTGACTAGCATATTTAGCGAACAAAACCTCAGTACGGCAGAAAAGTAAATATTTGACGATAAAAAATTGAAAAAAATATGGATAATGGATGGATAATCACAATTCTATTACATTCGACCAAAGTTTCATTTGGAATTGGATATTTGGGCAACTGATTTCGTCGTAGAAAAAATGTTCAAACATAATTGTAGCTTAATGAAGGAGAAAATTTTAAATTTCAATGACGGATGTAAGAAAACAGAATTATAACATACAGATCTGGGCTTTAAAAGGTTCAATGTTTAAATTAAGGGTAGGATAAAATAAAATTTAACTCAAATTGTTTAAGTGATTCGTTTTCTCTTAAAATTCAGTTGACGGCTTGTGGTAACCCTTCCATCAATCATTCTTCAACAATGATACCTAAGTTAAACAGTTGGTTGAACTTGGAAATTTAAATCAATGAATGCAAAGTTTCTTTCCAGGAAAAATCTGAATCGTCTGGCTCTGTTTGAGTTTCCGTTTTTTTCTGCGCTCATTTCAATTTATCATCTGCCGAGTAAAGTTGAGCAAGAGAACAAAAGCAATTGAATTCTTTCAAAGGCGCGACGCCTGCCGGAGGTGTCGAAATCAATAAATTGTTCCTTTTTTTCTCAGACATTCTGGGAAACACAATTTGTTTGAAGTTCAATCAGATGCGTCCCTCGTCGGGGAAAATTCTAAGGAACAATCGTGCTCGTTGTTTTATTGCGAGTGATTCTTTCGTGAGAATAATTCCCAATAAAAAAGATCGCTCAGACCGTTTGCAGGTCTCATAAAGAAATCAATTTCCTACTTGGCAAGCGTTTTCCTCTACTCACGCATATTAAATCCCACCATAAATTGAGCTCATCGTGAACGTAAACCTTGTCCGGAAATATACTAGTTAAGCCACCATTCGCATCGTTGACAAAAGAGGCAATTCGCCCTCTTTTCTCATTATTGCGTAGGGAGTTTTTTTTTCCTTCATTCATTTCAGGATTCAGGATTTCGTTTGCCCTCTGACGCTCTGACGCGTTCAAATAGTGACACTTTACTTAACATGAAGCACCCAAATTACCCCCGTTGAGGCAGTTATGCAGATTGAAATAACAGCCATTTCCTCCTCGTAAAGATGCTAGGTTTAGTGTTTTTTCGCTGGTGCCTGAAGCGTAAATGTCGAGCTTCGAAGGGGAGCTACGCAGAAGAATCAGATCGCCACCCTCCTTAAGCGAAAATAAAATATTAAATGTATTATCATCGGAAGTTTTTCCTGCATGGGGAGACAAGAAAATCCTTGGAAGAATCTACACGACATGCAGGGAGGAAATGTTGCCAAGGACCGAAATGGAATCGGCCCAAGGCTAAGTACGGCATATGTAAGTGTTATTTAGCGTCAGGCGTAGGGAAGTGAGTTGGAGGAAGTGAGTGACTGTACCGTATATGCTATTTCCGGATTTGGAAACCTGTCCTGGCAGTGTCTTAAACTTTGGTACATGATTCGAGCCAGGTCCGTTGGGTTCATCGTAGAACCACTTTTTCCAACCCATTGCCGATTGAATCGAGCCTCCTCAGACATTAGGTTGGCACAAATTTGCTCAAACTCACACAAAGTTGTGGTTAAGACAATGTGGCTCCATCTTTTTATGTTTCCCTTCGAAACTATGGTTGAGATTTTTCCAGGAAGAGTTTGATCTAGAACTTCCTTTTAAATTTTTTTAAAAATAAATTACTGAAAACCTTAGACTGCAACAGCTTCATTACAGAAAGAACGTTGCCAGGAATCGAAACCTTTTCCTAGCATTTAATTTCCTCGAATCTCCCACGTCTCCAAAAATTTCATTCCGCCGTGGGCATGGTACGGCGCGACGAGACGAAATTCATTTATTTGCGTCGTCTGGATGACGTCAGCCATTCTTTTCCGGGGCTGAATTGGCAGCTTTGAATGCGTTTTTTTCTCTTTCTCGATCTTCTATCCTGCACTGCTCTGTCTCCCAATTCCTTTTAATTTTCGGTAAAATACTGGTGAAAATGCGTGGGGTTGCAGAAGGTGGAAAGGAAAACAGAACTGGCAAGAAAAATAAACGCCAATTTTCGGTATCTTAGCGGGAAATTTATGCGTGTGAAAAAAGAACAATTCAACCGTTTTGTGCAATTAAGCAAAAAATCAGAGATGTGCTTCCATCAATGGTTTAGCATTGAGAAACTATGTTGAATAATCTGGTGTAAAATATGTTTCCTTTTTTGTTGTCAGATGATCAGATTAAAAAATAATGCTTCATCAAGACGGTTAAGTTCATCTTGCCTCATTTCCCAACATTGAAAATTTATTTTATGAGCAATTGAGAAAACAACTCACTTTGAGCGCCAATGTGGTCTAGTGGATAGACTGGCGCAAGTCTGGTAACCCAGGCGTACTGGGTTCGATTCCCGGTATCGGCAAGAAAAACTTTTGGGTTCGAATCCCATAAGTTGCCGACAGGTAAGATGTGTTTCATTGTACAAATAATTATATATTTCAGAGGGAATGCATCTGGGGTAAAACTGAAGAGACTATTGCAAGCGGAGTGGATTGCCAACCATTGTAGGTCTCTGAAGGTTGGATGCCTTCTCTCGACGAACCATCGGCCGTGGAAGCCTGAGAAGCAATTCGAAGGCCAAGCCACACAGACATAGCCTGAATCTTGCTACCGATGGGGGAACCATACATACATACATACAATTGAAAAACAACTCAATTTTGGTGAAATGAAGCACAAACTTTTGTATGGGACCAACTCAAAAAAAATCATGTTTAGAGGCAACGCAATCTTTAAAAAATGTCTAATTTTCAAATATCCGATTTAAAAAAAATCTTATATTGAAAATTTTCACAAAGTATGCATATTTATTATTTTTTAAATTTTGTTTTTATTAAAAACTGCACGTTAAAATTAAAAAAAAAACAAACTTGTATCAAAATTTAAAATTGGCAAGCAATGAAAAAAAAATTTGTCAAAAAATGTTTGATTCTACTGACCAAAATGTGTACCCACTGTAGAATTTTATTGATTTCAATGCAATCAAAAGATGCGAATTTTTATGCACTCAAACTTTGCTAAACAAAGTATGTTGTTTTTATCATCCTGTGAAGAGTTTTTCACGATTCAATCATTATAACAAATCTCAATTAGGGATATTTTTAATTTAATTTATTAAATTGGACTTAATAAAAACCTACTTGAAAATCGAGATATTTGTAAAAAAAGACTTAGATGATTTAGGGATATTATCTGAAAGCCAAATAGCAAATTTCAGCTTAATCTGACAACGGGATAGGGTTGCACTAAATCTCAAGGGTGAAACGGATTCTGAGAAATTGTGTTCTATAAAAGCATAAACTGATTTTTCATCAATTATTATTTTCTTAACCAATTGACTGCCTATTTATGTTGATAGGTATGTTCAAATCAAGACAAACATTTCACCTGAAAACTGCAAAAAAATATTTGACTTCAAACAAAAAGTTGCTGCGGTTCAAAGATTGTACAAATTGTCATTTTAAAACAATGAGTAAAATGTTCTCATTGCGTGTCTGACGACAATTTGTGGCCAAAATGCAATCTGTGAACTGCAATATCTTTTTTGTTTTAATTTTAATCGTGATGTGGACTTCAGGTAAAATATAAGTCTTCGTTGATATTTTAATCGAATAAACATCAATAAGCAATCAATTGGTTTAGAAAATAGTAATTGATGAAAAACCAGTTTTTAAGCTTCTTCAGAACACAATGTCTCAGATTCCGTTTCACACTTGAAATTCCCTTTTTCGTTATCGATTCCCTTTTTCGTTATCAGATTAAGCTCAAATTTGTCATATGACCTTCAGATAATATCCCTAAATCATTTTAGTCTTTTTAGCAAGTATTTCAATTTTGAAGTAGGTATTAATTTTGTCCAATTTGATAAAATTAATAAAAAATATCTCACATTGAGAATATAATAAGTACTGAATCGTTAACAACTCTACACAGGATGATACGTACAACATACTTTGTTGAGCAAAGTTTGTGTGCACAAAAATCCGCATGTTTTGATTGCATTGCCCAAAAAAAATTAACGCTGGGTACACATTTTGATCAGTGAAATGAAAAAAAAAATCAGTTTTTTTTTTCAAGAAATAGCTTGTTAGTTTTAAGTTTTGACAGAATTTTGGTTTATTTTATGTTATTTTTGATTCAAACAAAATTTTTAAAATATAAAATATTTTTATTTTGTGAAAATTTACAGAACCAGATTTTTTTTCAAAATCAAATCTTTGAGAAGTGGACATTTTTTTTATGATCGCGTGTGCAATGATATTTTTTTGTTTGCCCCATACAAACGTTTATTCTTCACACCCAAATCCATGATTTGGAGGTTGAGTCTCCAGATTCTCAGACACTTTGCAATTTTGGGACACCCTAATGTACATACATGTGACATTAAAGTGAACTCAAATAACACAGATTAAGCAAACTAGCATAAGGAAGTTTTATTATGGTTTTATTACGGCATTTTTTGGGCAGCTAGTTTTATGACAGTTTTATTTTATTTTTGAAGAATGCTTATTTTCTTGTTTCAACCATTTGTTTTGGAAACGCAAATGAAGTTTTTGCTAAATTTACTGTTTAAGTTGTTTGAAAGCGTTATGAATGCTCTGTTAAAACTACAATAAAACACAAACTTAGAAGTTTGCTCCTAGCTTTCATTTGCGTGTTTTAAAATAGCACTCAGTGCTTAATTATGAACTTGCTAATAAATCGTCATAAAACTAAATGACAGTTCTCGATCAAAATGCCAAAACAGGACAAGCTTAGGTTAAATTGCACATATTTGAATTGGAAAACCCGTTTTGACACATTTTTGATAAATTATGTGTGTTCTTTTTGAGTTAAATAAAAAAAAACAGTGAAAATTTTTCATCAACTAAAAACTACCGGAAGCGGTATGAATGTCTCTACAATATGAGTAATGAATGTAAAATCAAATTTTGAATCAAAAATATATGTTATGAATCTGTGATCTACTTCAATTTGAATCCTTAATGAAATCCTCATATCATTACTTTTGACTTGATTATAAAACCTAAATTCGAGCTGAATCTGAGTATGAATTTTAAATTTGAATTCCAAGTTTGAATTCAGATTTTTGAGCCTAAATTCAAAATCTGATTCCAAATTCCAGATAAAAATTCCTATAAATTAAAAACCGAGAAGCTAAATTTGATCAGAACCCTCAACCAGAAATCTTTTGTTTGATTCTGAATTTATGGGTTTCAATATAATTTATTTTTCAATTATTTACTCGTAATTGAACTTATAAATTTGAACGAAAATTTCGAACAATGAAATTGCTTATGATTTTTCAATTCTGGACACATTGAACATTCTTCTCTACATATGATCCATCTTATTTTAATATAAAATGCAAAACCATGATTTGAATCAGAATTGTATCCCAATGATGATACAAACTCAAAATCAAAAACAATAAAGTGGATACTCCGTAGAATTTTTTTCTTAAGTATCCGAGGCTTGCCAATCCTGGATATTTGATATTAAAACCTTGCATAAACCAGGCATATTGTTTCAAAATCCAGTATCCGGCCAATATTCAGGATAATTTCGGAATTAGTCCATTAAAATCAAGATAAACATTTTAAAAAACGATTTTTTCATCGAATCAAATCAGCCAATTTAGAATCATATATGAGGCTTCGGAAACTTTAGTCTTATTTTTTTAATAAATTTGTTTGAGCAGACTTTTTGGAATCAATCTTTTGGAATTTAATATACGGGACTTAATTGTTATCAACAAGTAATAAAGTTTACAAAAAACTATAGTAAAATTTTGATCTGGGAGGAGATTTTTAAATTTTGGAGTTAATTCTGAATCGAGATTGAAATCGAGACTCTTGACTAATTTTAGTTCTTCATCAAAATTAGATTAATTATTTAAAATTTAAAGAATAGCGAAAAATATTTCGCTTGGCATTTTTGGGGACGGTTTAATCCCAAAACCAAGCAAGATAATGATGAAAATCAAAATTAAGCATCTACAATATAAAACGAACTTTAACTTAATGAAATAAAACAAGATGATTGACAATAAAACTGGACAAAACAAGAGCAAACAAGTTAAATTGAAGACAAAATAAGATAATACTATATGAAACATGGTTTATACATAAAAAAAACATCATGTGAAAGACTAAACATAATCATCCAATATTGAACAAGAATAAGCAACAGTAAAAAAGACAAAACAAGATGGGAAGGTAAAACAAGGAAAAATAATTCTAAAATAAATATAAACAAGATTGTACAAAGTGAATCATGCTTAAACAAGTCATGACATTAAAAATGAAGATAAATCAACCTTAAAGTTTTCAAATTTAATATTTTTAAATTTCTCTCTCATGTTAGTAAAAAATGAAGCTTAAGAACAGGAAAAACCAAAAATTAAATGCTCACTTTATTTCCAGCAAACATGAATCTCCTGGATGATTTAAATTTAAAATTTTTCTTCATCCATACACCTTCCATACAAAGTTGAAACGCTTTGCGAATATTTAGAAATCAACAGAATCATCTCAAATTTTACACTTATGCTTGGTAGCCCTAAAGGCATCGTAAACATATGAGAGGAAAAATTCATTTTTGCAGCGGTCTCATGACCATGATAAAGGTTTAAAGCATTGAATTGTCAAACGCCATGTTGGTTGCAAAATCGAAAGGCAAAAAAGGGTGTCATGTTGATGGATTTAGATTGTATTCTACTGGAAAATATTTTTGCAGGCCAATTTTCATTCATTCATTATATCTGCGATATCATTATGTCATATACCTATTACAATTATATATTTTAAAGAAAATTAATCGAGCAATTTTTTAGATTTAATTTTTTTAAATCAAAATAAATATTTTATTAACATTTCCTTTGGTTTGATGAAGTGCATTTTTTTTAAGATACTATTTCATAAACATTTCTTTTAAAATCTTGACAGGCATTAAAAAAGAGGTTTGAAATATGCATGATTGATATTTTTTTTGTGATCGATATTTCCCGATCATTTCTCAATAATGCTATCATCAACCATCTTGGTTGCTGAAAAAATTTAAATAAAATCTCGGAGAACTCACTAAATCGAAAAAAAAACAAAAATGACTAACATGTTTTACGAAAGTTTTACAAAAGCTTTGATGATCAAAATTTAACAGCATAATGATTTTGTTAAAGATAAAAAATGATGACGTTTCTATAATAGGTTCAAATAGCCAGATTATACAGTGAACGAAATAAGAATAGCACCACTATGTGTTTTGCTTGTTAAAATATAAATACTTGAAAAATACGAAAATTTTCTTCCACAGTTTGTTCTGAATTGCTTAACGGATAAATCAAGCATAAGTTTACTTTTTTTGGGCGTAGCAATTGGCGTTGAGGACCAAAAATGTGAAAAAAGGGTGTGAAATAAGAATAACACCACTTGAGTTTTCCAACAAAAACAAGATTATTTCTCTAAATTTACTGTGTAAAAGTGAATAATAAAGCTTCTTAGAATTATTTGGATAGATAACTGCATTTTAGGAGTTTTTTAGAATTCTAAAGGTTTTCAAAGGTATTAAAAGGGGGTTTTAAGAGATGCTCCTCAAGCGTTAAGGAATTTGATATTTGAGCCTTAAAACTTTATCAAACTGCTTGATTTCTTCATTAACACTCATAAATATGATGCAAAATAATGAAAGATTTAAGGCTGAGTTTGAATCCAAAAAGCAGGTTGGAATTCAAAAATACTTATATTTTTTAATAGTCAAACACTTTTTCTCTAGTTTTAAGTCATAGATTGCAGCACTATCTTGCCATTGAACCAAATTCATGCTTATTTTCGAATATCCGGGATTAATTAGAAAGTGCTGGATTATTTTGGTCAAGAAATAAATATATGTACCGTGTGAACGCTTTAGAAATTCTAAGATCACTAAATCCAAAAAAAAAAAAAAATAGAATTGCCTCAAGGTCACTAAAAGTGAATTTTTAGGACCGATTATCAGAATAAAGTTATACTTCGCGATGGAGCTTGATGGAGCAGACGGCTTGCATCGGAAGTTGATATGAGCAGGATTTTTTTCGGTTGTACATTTTTGTGCTGGAGATTCTTTTGCAATTCCGGAAAAGCTTTCTGCAGCGTGAACTTCCACAAAACTGTGATAGGAAAATACCTCAAAATGATGAATATGGGCCTAAATAAACCTGGAAAACCAATATTGAAACTAAATTTGGTTTAACTGCAAGATTGTGCTGCCATCTACGACTTGAACTGAACTGAAAAAAGTGTGGTTTACTGACCAAAATCAAAGTTTTTGATTTCCAATCTATTTTTTTCTGATTCAAAATTAATCCCGAATGTTTGGTTCATCATTTCACGTCATTTTAATGAAGAAAGTAAGTAGTTTGATGAAGAATTACAGCTCAAATATCAAATTCCTTAACGCTAGAGGAGCATCTCTTAAAACCCCCTTTTAAAACCTTTGAAAACCTTTGGAATTCTGGAAAACTCCTTAAAAATGCAGTTATCTATTCAAATAATTCGTAGAAGCATTATTATTCACTTTTACACAGTAAATGTTGAGAAATAATCTTGTTTTTGTTGAAAAACTCAAGTGGTGCTATTTTTTTCGCACCCTTTTTCACATTTTTTGACCTCAACGCCAATTGCTACGCCCAAAAAAGTAAACTTATGCTTGATTTATCCGTTAAGCAATTCAGAACGAACTGTGGAAGAAAATTTTCGTATTTTACAAGCATTGATATTGATGCTAGAGATGCTATTCTTATTTCGCTCACTGTAGCTTTATCAATGTACTGATGATGCATAAAATGAACTTCAGTATTTATGAGAATAATGCTATATAGTTCAAATGAAATTTTGAGGACCATAATAATGATAAAATTGTTACTTGGAAAGGTAAATGAGGGTCCCAAGAGATTGAATCGTGTCTGTTAAAATATGTCGAAATGCTGCTATCTAATTGTATTCAAAGGCAATTTTGGAGGCCGAAACAAAAATACTCCAATATCATTAAATTTTGGTAGTTTATTCCAAAAGAATAAAATATCGACAGATTCGGCCACAATCTTGAAAATTCGGATCTCTTGCATGGATTGCGGCTTGGTTCTTTGACTAATCGAAAAGACTCGATTAAATATGTACACAATATTGAGACTAACATCAGTCGAAAATACTCTGTCGATAGTTTAACTCCCAAAGATTTCATGCTTTTATCACAAAAAGCATCCTTATTAAGCAACACACAACCTATTAATGGTTTATGAAACATGCCAAAACTGCATTTTCGAAAGGAAGCACAATTGAAATTTTACTACAAAAATACCCAATCAATTATAAAAATACAAGGAGCAACTGAAGGTTCTAAGTAATCTTTCTCCAATACATCCTTTTTTTTATAAATTACTTAAGCAGAGCGATGTCACGTCATTTCAAAACCTATTCACTATAACGAGGCCAAAAAAATTGCACCAAAGCATGATGAAAATGAAGTTTGGAATGGTTAATTCTGAATTAATAAATTTACCTTCCCAGATTTACCACTGTGGATCCAAAAATTCAGTAACATAAAAATGTTACTGAATTCAAAAGTTTGAAAAAAAAAATTTAAAATAAAACCATAACATTTAAAATATTTCTGTTTAAGAATAATCTGATCAGTCTTCCTCGACATCCTATACTATTTCAAAGCGAGTTTGTATGTACAATTTTTGAAAGTGAATTCTGTTTTCAATGAATTTTATAATTTCATGAAAACTTTTAGGAATACTTTAAATATCATTTCTAATGCAAAGCAGTTAAAATTTTGAAACCAAAATTTACCGCATGAATGAGTTGAAATCCTTCCATAAATAAGCAGAAAATTCAAACTCATGCTATTTTCGCTTGTACCAGCTACTTCAAAACATCAGAATCCCCCCCTCCCCCCTTTCCAAACATCCAACTACGCTGTTTCTCATTTTTTCTGGTTCATCCTTCGCCGGGGCTTTAAAGTCAATCAATTGAAGAAACGGTATAATAAAAGGAACCTATTCACTGAATGCCCACAACTTTACGAAATTTAGGGATCCAAAGTGGAAAGCAAAATACCCAACTTAAAATTATATAAACACACACCTACAGCTACACCCAAACCTAGACCGGGGGAGGATATTTAACCGTTCATGTATTCAAAGCATGTTTCTCAATTGATTTCATTCCGGAGAATTCCCGCATTCCCTCTTTGCCTTGAAAAAAATTCTGGCACATATGCACTGCGAACCCGAACCGGAAGGGAAAGCATTCGGTTTCTTTGAATAATCTTCTCCGAACTTCCCAAATCAGGTGCCGGCTGGTTGCTTCAAGGGGTGGGCCTTCTGATGAAGAAAAACAGCGTCAAAGTATAAAATGTTAAGAAAAAATAAACAGTATCTAACCGAAAAAACCTACTACATCATGGGTTAACGAAAACCGTTTGAAACGGGATAGAAATTCGGGGATGGAAGATGCGAGACGGAGTAAAAAATATTGCTATTCACTGCTTCCATGAGCTTTGGAATTCGTTTTTTTTTTTGCGATTCTTCCCTTTAACCTAAGGATTCTTCCGTTGAATTCCTAATCGCGAACCGAAACCGACCTTGCCAGATCTCTCTTTCCGCTGATTGTGATGGTGACGCGACAAAAAATAACGGCATCCCTGACACACTGAAGAAGAGGGCTTGTTAGTGGCAAAATGTCACCACTCCAGAGCCAGAAGAGTGCCACCTTCTTAAAGCTCAGACTTGAGGGAAAACCCTCGCCGGCAAGAAGCAGTTTGTTGACGATGGGACTTTTCTTCGGAAATATTTTCACAACATCGATTTTCGGAGATTGTTATTTTATGTGTTCTGCGTCGGAGTGGGATTTTTTTATTTTGTCTCAAGCAGATGAATTGCTTTTTCAGTCTGTTTGCTTCCATGAAAAATGTTGCTTTTCCAGCAAATACACGCACGTTCCTTCACTTCCGATGGCCATCAGCTTTGATTCGACAGCATTGATTCTCGATTGAAGGTTTTCTGCTTTGACTGATCGAAGTCGAAGGCAGTATTATTTTGAGTTTTTCTTCCTAAGGAAATGTCACATTGGAGAAAGAAGAACGATGGCTTTACTTTCAATATTGTAAATTCAAAATAGTTGTCATACTCAAGTAGCGTCATATTGACCCGCAAAAGTGCTTAAAACTTCTAAATAATTGAACACCTAGTTTTGTAATATTCCCAAAGACATTTATAATTTATTTTTAACTAAAATTCAAGTGAATTAGCGGGTAGAGAAGTTCAGCTGACTGCAGATCTCTAGATATTTTTCAAAGTAATACATTAAAAATTAATTCCATTTTGCATCATTCCAGTGAGATGGCTCACTCTACATCACCTTACAAAAAATTTTCACCTTCTTTATTGTAAAAGATTCTGTATTACTACTTCACAAGAATTATAGTGAAAATATCTTTGTACTATTAAGATAGATGAGAGCCCAGGAAAAGCAATCTAGGTAATTTAAATTCTCAATTAAATCTTGATGAAGAAGTATGGTTATTCAAGAGAAACAATCTTTACTCAGAACTGATACCAAAACTTTGAACTCATTTTTGGTCATTGGTGGTTTTGTTTTTTTAAAAACCCAGATTTTCATCTTGAAAAAAAAACCGTTGAAATAAAAAATATTTGCTGATAAAGAAACATGTAATCTTAACGTAAGTATATATGCATGAAATTCCAAATTTTCCCGGTGTATTGTTCAACATTCTGAACATTGCAGTTTAATCAAAATTCAAATTAAAATCTTAAATTAGGATCGGATTGGCAAGAACCGCAAATTTTTGATGTCTCACTTTCACTTTAGTTAGTTTGATATATTCCAATCGATGATTGATATCTTTTAATTTTGTCAAGAGTTTTGTAGATTAGGCTTTTTTAAGTTGAACATTGAATTGAGTTGTTTTTGAAGAAATTGAAGGCTTCCAAAATTAACGTTTTCTATGCGGTGACCAAATAACCTTAATCTTTCAGACTCTTGAGCAAATAAAAAAAAAATTAAACATCAACGAAAACTATTTTTCTATTTTGTTACTCAAGGCATTGTTATAAAATCTTTTCTTACTGACCAAAATCTTAATAGATTTCGGTAAGTACTTTTTTAAAACATTTGCGATTTAAAATAAGAAACTACACATGTAATTAAAGTTCAAATTGAAAAATCCAAAAAAGTACAAAACATTTTTTTAAGTTTTTTATCATAAAAAATCAGTCTACAACATTTCCCCCATGAGGTGGTTCTTCTTACGGCCCAGACCCTCGGATTTATGTGTTCACCATTTTTTCAACATTTCAGCGTTTGGCTAGCATGGCTGAAAAAAAAATTAAATTGATTTACCAAAATTGAAATATTTGATCGACTGAAACCTATTGATTGGTGTCTGAAATGGCAGAAAAATGGAAATTTGACAAATACATTTTGGGAAAAATCTCAAAACTGCCTGAATTCCTTATAAAAAAAAATGATCCATCCCTGATTCCCTTGGATTGGAAACCAAAAAAACAAAAATACAGAAAACTGTTTTCCTTTTGACACTATATTTATGATCAGAGTTGATGCATTCAACCGTTATTAAATAACTTGTAAAAATTTACGGTAAGCTTTGTATGGAAAATCTCCTTTTCATAAATTCTCAAACCATCACTTAATTCTTACTAACAACTCAAAAAACCTCTTTACAGTATGAAAAAAACTCATTCAGACTTGAATTAGCACACCAAGTTTTATTTTTACATGGAAATTTGGATGGAAAAGCACAACTCTTCAATTAAAAATAACCAAAGATGCACTGAAAGCTAAATAGTAAAACTTTGATTGAAAAAAACCCATTTTATCTGTGAGTACTACATGTTATGTGAACACACCACGAATCTAATTTGTACCCCAAAGTATATCCGATGTTTTCGATTGTTTCTTTAAATCTTTTTTTTGATATTTGAACCGTAGGATGAATATAAAAATCACAAAAAGCTTCTTCCCACAGCCAATGAGTTTCTTCACTTCAAGAACCTTGGCAAAATCATGATATGAAGCAAGCAAAAATGCAAATGCTACCCATTTTTTATTTGATTCTTATTTTTAATGTAGAAACATAATTTTCTACAGAAAATGATTTCCTACTTTTCATCCCACCAAAAAATGAAGCTGAAGATCTTTTTCCATACAATCTTTCACGCAAAATTTAAACTCGATATGCTAGTTCAGGAATCGTAAAAATCAGGTCATTTTTCACACTGTGCTGCATGTTAATTTTTCCATTATGTTATTTTTCTGTCCTTAAATATAAAATGATACGATGAACAATGAGGCAACAATTTTTTTTTTTCTTAATAACGCATCTCACACTAACGTTGAACAGGCTAACGCTAGTACTAAACCCATGCAGAAAATATTCAGCGCACAATGGATAGAAAGAATTCCAGTTATGAATGGAGAATGTTAAGCGTACATCAGAGGAATTGTCATCGATGCGTGGCATTGGTACAAAAAAGGAACCACTGGAGATATGCGCGCAAATTACTTTTCCGGACTTTTCCGGTGTGACGATTTTCCGCCTCATCCAAATCGGGATTATCGTCCCAAAAAACACTTGAATAGAGATTAAAATCCATCTAAGCAATGTAATTTATAACACTTTTTAACTATCATCCATGTGGTGACTTTTTGTTTCACGCACTATTTTTTTGTTTTATACAATCACTTTTTAACCTATACATATTTCTTACACTGCATCACTTTAAACATTACCAGTAACACATCCTTCGTCTAGAAATTTAGAATACAGAATGACAACCTTATTCAATTCATTCATCAGTTACTCTCTCCGTTCATTCTTCGTTAGGTCACTCAATAACTCATTAATCTCTCTCACAGTTTCATTCATTCCCTACAGCAACCAACTTAGACATTTACACACTTCAAATTATAAAATCATTTTTAGTAACTTTTAAACTATTCTATATTTTTTTTAACATCAATAGGTACTAATTTTTATATACCTGTCTACACAGAACCGCATTCATATCATTTTTATAAATCGAAACCATGCAATCCGATCTACTTAGAATGCAAGTTCAATTAATAGCTCTTCTCATACCTAATTTTATCAATGGGTTGAAAACCAAATCTTTTTCCATAACATATCTACCACACTTCCGTGCAGGTATGACTGAACCCACTTTAATAATTTATGATTGAAACCTATTTTAGATAATTTGAAAAGCAATAAAGGAATATCAACTCTATCAAATGCTTTGCTAAAATCAGTATATAATGTTTCAACATAATTCCCTTCATCTATGGCATTTATCGAGAAATTTACAAAATTTAGTAAATTGGTGGAAGTAGAACGTCCTCTAATAAAACCATGTTGTTTAGTAGTGATTGCATTTTTAACTTGAGAAAAAATGTGTTGATTAATATCATTCTCTGCAATCCTCTGATATTTCAATGAGAAAACTAATCTTATTTCCCGATAGCAAATCCTGTGACGATCGCTTTGAAGACCCTGGTCGATGCAAAACCTTATGAAACACTTAAATTTGGTACTATATGAGATATCATGATTATCTCGCTTTGAAATCTTACTCCACTTTTCCGTCAATATTCTGCTGAGTGGATTGAGTTTCTTCTCAGGTTCTCTCCTCAGTCACTCATCAATTTGACAGGCCAACAAAGTTATTTTCCACGATTTTTGTTTACTTTCGAAATCAGTGAAATCACGAGACTGACAACGACACCACCGAACCCTTCCACGGCACGGACACGGGAAACGGACAACCTCCGAAAACTGCAGAGCCGGATAAAAACTTCCGAACAAAAAAATGGATAAACTCCTAAAGACCGCGAAGATCCCGAATATTCAAATCGAGCTGCTCCGTGTGACATCTTCCAGTCAAATTATGTTTTGTTATGATCAATCACAGTTATGTCCCTTATCGAAACTCCCCCGTACGAAACAAGAACCTCGAAAGAAATTCATGGAATGCCAATCAACCACATCCCGAAGATTGGACTGTGTGTTGAATAAGTTACAGAAGGTAAGTCAGCCATCAATCGCTGATCCCGCAAATAGCCCTCAACTCGAGTGGTAAATCTTCCAAGCACTATTTGAATGCTGAACCTATAGAACTTTTTTTTTCTCAAAACTTCAGGAAAATCAGAACAAGGCCCAGAAACTCCCCCAGTAGTCCAGTAGTGGTTCCAGAAGCAATTGGGTTGGGGTGACAGCTTATTAAAAACGTTTATTTATACCTCCACAATTCCACACGCCGCCAACGATGTTTTGCTGAAGCCATGATCAATTTTATATTGTCAACATTCAAACCAAACTCGAACGCCGAACATGCGTCGAGTCAAAAGTTCCAAAAGTAACATAAAGTAAGTTCTTTATTCTTATTAAACCTTTTTCCAGATGCGAATATGTTAAAATGGGATTGCATCTGATATTGAACAAAAATTGGAGAATGAGGGATAGTTCGAAATTGAATACTGGTATAGCTACAGTTTTTAAATTAAAACCATACGAGTCCTTTTTTTTATACATACATCGTAATCGATTTTGGTTTCTTTGATTGAATTAAATTAGCAGTGGCCTTATTTTGTTTTTTATCATTATGTTTTGTTTATATCATCAATGACAATCTGTATAAAACTATATGGGAGTTTTGTCTGTTTGGTTGCGTAAATGAGTAAGTCATTTTCCAAGTATTAACTTTTAATGCAATTGAAGATTGCAATATCACTAAAAGTTCCCCCATATCTTTAAACAGATCTTGTACAAGTGTTATTTTGATTTCTCTTTTTGATATTTCATCGTTTAAGTCTCAGTTAATGTTTCTATCAATCTAACCTTGGAATCGTTTTTTTTTTGTTTTTATTTTTTTTTTTTATCATCGTATTATGAATGAAGTTTATGTTCATATCGTTTCATTTTTTTTCTCTGTTCTCGTTAAAATTTTGCTTCTTTTTTTTATAAGAATATCAAAAAATTATCAATCACAACTTGTGCAAAACTATATGAAAGTTTGGTCCGTTCGGTTGCCCAACTTATTAGGTCTTTTCAAGTTTTAACATTTAATGCAATTGAAGAGTTTAATGTCGTTAAAACTGCCTGATATCCATATGTATAAAAAACAATTTCTGTATGTTTGTTTGTTTGTCCTCTATAGACTCAGCCGTTTTAAGAGCTAGAGGTCTGAAACCCGGCATGAATGCTCATTAGGACCAGGAATGGTGAAAAATGTTTTCAGATTTTCGGATGACCCCTTCTGAAGGGGGTCGTCCATACAAGTCAAATACTGTTTTCGCGACATTGACGTTAATTTTCGTCGGATCGTGTTGAAAATTTGCACATGAATGTTTTGAAAGACGGGCAATTGATTTCAAGTGTAAAATTTTGTGTAAGGGGTCAGCCAAAGGGGTCGTCCATATTAACTGTTCGTTGTTTTCACAATATTGGCGTTATTATACATCGTATTCAGCTGAAAATTGGTACACGACAGTCTTGAGTGACATGCAATCGATTCGAGGTATCAAATTCATTGTAAGGGGTCGGCAAAAGGGGTCATTCATATCAACTTTTCAACATCTTAGTGATATTGGCATTTTTATACATCGGATTGGAATGAAAATTTGCACATAGGAGTTATTAGGGACAAACAATTGATTTCATTTATCCAAATCTAAAACAGGGGTCTGCCAAAAGGTCGTCCATATTCTATATTCACTGTCAATGCGATATTGTCGTTATTATAAATCGGATTTAGATGAAAATTGGTACACGAGGGTTTTGAGGGACGAGCAATAGATTTCAGGTACTAAATTTAGTGTAAGGAGCCGGCAAAGGGGGTCGTCCGTATTAACTTTTCAATATTTTTGCAATATCGTCGTTATTTGACATCGGATTGGAAAGAAAATTTGCACACGGTAGTTTTTCAGGGACGGGCAATCGATTTCTGATGTCAAATGTTTTGCCAAGGGTCGGCGAAAGGGGTCGTCCATGTAAATCAGTTTTTTTACTGTTTTAGCCATATCGACGTTATTATGCAATGGATTTCTTTGAAAATTTGTACACGGTAGTTTTGAGGGAAGGGCAATCAATTTCTGATTTCAAGATTGTATAAGAGGCCTTCGAAAGGGGTTTAACTTTTTTGGCAATAATTGCGTTGTTATGCAACGATCGAGTCAAAACTTATACACGGGGCATTTTAAATTTAGTAGCAGACGACAAAAAAGTAACCGTCCAATATTTTTGAAGTTATTACTTAACAGTGAATTCGAAAGTGCACCTGGAAAATATTCGGCACATGACTTTCATACAAACTGTTCATGACATATTCCAAGTTCAAAACGAAACGATGTTCGTAAGGGATCTGCTAGTATTTATATAGACCTGGTTCTATTGTGGTTTTGTTCTCACTGATTTTGATTTCCTTTGTTTGGTCTTATTTAACATCTTTATTCACATTTATCGTGGGACCCTTTAAACGGTTTATTTTTTTTTTTTAAAGTTTAGTCATATTAATATTGTTTGATAGTATTCCATATCAGATTTCTGTAAATCATCTTAGTTCGTTAGTGACTTCTCCCAAGCCGTCTTTTCATTATTTGGTCGTTTATTCAATATTTTAATATTTCATCTCATTTAGTTTGTGACCTCTCGCACAAACTAAACGGGACTTGTCCTCTTGCAAGCCATCTTTTGATGATTCGATCGTTATTCAACATTCTCATAATTCATCTCATTTAGTTTGCGACCTCTCGCACAAACTAAACGGGACTTGTCCTCTTGCAAGCCATCTTTTGATGATTCGATCGTTACTCGACATTTTCATAATTCATCTCATTTAGTTTGCGACCTCTCGCACAAACTAAACGGGACTTGTCCTCTTGCAAGCCATCTTTTGATGATTCGATCGTTATTCAACATTTTCATAATTCATCTCATTTAGTTTGCGACCTCTCGCACAAACTAAACGGGACTTGTCCTCTTGCAAGCCATCTTTTGATGATCCGATCGTATGTTCAATATTCTCATAATTCATCTCATTTAGTTTGTGACCTCTCGCACAAACTAAACGGGACTTGTCCTCTTGCAAGCCATCTTTTGATGATTCGATCGTTGATTAAACATTTTTACATTGTCCTCTAACAAGTCGACTTATGATGATTTTCAATAATTATTTATTCAAGATTCTTGTAATTCATTTCATTTAATTTCTATTCACTAGCACAAAATAAGCTATACATGTCTTCTTGCAAGCTGTCAATGCTTGCGATCTTATCAACAGTCATATTTTGTCATGGCTCAAAAACTTGATCATGGTCTTAGTTCGATGAATGTTTGCAAAATTCAATATATTTTTCTTTTATTGTTTTTAGTTAACCCTTGGTAAACATAAAAGTTTATTCGTGCTGAATTCAAGAACCTCAAACTATGGAAGTTTATATTTCAATTATTTATCTCTGGAATAAGTGTAACTGGCACAACATCCAACTCGAAGAACATTTCAGAAATGAGATCAATATGGCATCCCTGCATATTTACCGCAACTTGAATGAATCAAACTACAAACTGCTTTGAACCCGACGCCATTTTGGTAAAATTAAATTCGAAATCAATTTTTATCGAGTTACTCACCATACAGGAGCTAAACTGCGCCATTGTGGTGACTTTTTGTTTCACGCACTATTTTTTTGTTTTATACAATCACTTTTTAACCTATACATATTTCTTACACTGCATCACTTTAAACATTACCAGTAACACATCCTTCGTCTAGAAATTTAGAATACAGAATGACAACCTTATTCAATTCATTCATCAGTTACTCTCTCCGTTCATTCTTCGTTAGGTCACTCAATAACTCATTAATCTCTCTCACAGTTTCATTCATTCCCTACAGCAACCAACTTAGACATTTACACACTTCAAATTATAAAATCATTTTTAGTAACTTTTAAACTATTCTATATTTTTTTTAACATCAATAGGTACTAATTTTTATATACCTGTCTACACAGAACCGCATTCATATCATTTTGATAAATCGAAACCATGCAATCCGATCTACTTAGAATGCAAGTTCAATTAATAGCTCTTCTCATACCTAATTTTATCAATGGGTTGAAAACCAAATCTTTTTCCATAACATATCTACCACAATCCATTCCTAATATTTATACTCATTACAGTCTCTAGAGTGTCAATTTTACACTCTTGGCTTAAACCAATATATCTGTGTGAAGTGGTGTGAATAAAGAGGTTTCCAAAACTATAAATTTTGTGAAACTCGGCTGAGAAACAAAAGAAATATAGCGGTTTTAAATTAACACTCAAAGGTCTGATTAAAGGTTTTTTTCCTGGGCTTCTATTCTACTAGAGGTCAATTAATTTACTGTAGAAATAAGTAGTGAATGGTCGCAAATTAAATTTGAGATGATTATGTTTTTTTCCATTACAAAATTTAATATGTTTGTATAGCGGTCGGTTACTTTTGTGAAGTGAATTCACGCTAGAATTGAAAATTTTTGACTGCAAGACTCCGTAATTTCCAGTTAATCCTGATGAAATAGAACAGAGGTGAGCAACCTTTTAAACCAACGGGCCAATTTGAATTTGAT